>NC_084531.1:3330747-3482375 GCF_024500275.1 Phycodurus eques
GATACTTGTAGTTTTCCAAGGGCTTTACAATAGATACTTCGTAGTTTGTTTTTCCCAAGTAAAATAATGGCAAATGTTCAAACCTTCAGGGGTGGCGGAACGTTGAAAGTACTACAGTACAAGTGGTAAAGCACAGTACCTTTGGGGCACTCTTTGCCTCTCCGAGGGGACTTTTTTTCTGCAGACATAAGGATACGCGCCCCTTGGGCCCCCGGGGCCCGGGGGTTCCACCGTCTCTGACCTCGTTTATCCTTATACCCGTAAACGTATCGTGCAAGTGATATAATGTGTCGGATTTGAATTTGAGAGCAACCTTTCTATGAGGCTGAGAGTTAAGAATCACGTGAGGACTTGAAAGCACCACGTCAGTGGTTCGCAGTGTGGCGCTGCACTTCCGGTGGAGACGTGGCTCTGTACTGCTGCCATCTTGACGCTAGGCTAGCGAACAAGCATACATCCTCAAGTGAGCTGGACCGTCGTCCCTTGCCTATTTGGAGTGGGTAAACTAACCGAAGCAAAAAGAGACAAGAAACTGAAGGCCTTCATTATATAACTAGAGGAACAAAAATGGTGAGTAAAAAATGTATCCAGAAAGTTAAATACGTTTCGTTGGGCCTAGTGCTTCAAAACATCGGCTAAGCAGGTAGCTAACTCATGCGAGGTAACCGTCAACAGCGAAATTATTCTGCTTTGTACTTTTTGAGTGACACTACGGACGTTTTCGTATAGCTGTAATTTATGACATGATTTTATTTCAGTCATTGAAATTGAGTGTTGTGGCCGAATGGACGACACTGTTGTGTGCAGGCAGTGCTGACGTGAACTTGCTCGTTTCTGTCTGCTTGCTAACGTTACCTGCTGTCAATATGGATATTACTCGCAAAGGTTCTCTAGATAACTTCACAATAGGTTAAAGTTCTGTCAACATCTACCAAGCGGACAACTTATATATTCATTGTCATGTTAATTTGATGTAGTTGTTATAGTCTCCCAGTTTACCGTTGAACTACCAAAAATCGTACGTATATCTGTGAAACAGTTTCATGAGCAAATCTCGTGTACTTGCAAAAGATTGTAGTGGAAGTGGATGTTATCCGCTTTTACAACCACCCATACAGGAATTGTGTTTGGTAGTTTGTTCAAGCTCTTTGATTAGGTTTAATAATGGTTTTTATTATGTATTGCAGTTTTAGCGCTTAAATTTACCTTTGTGTCATGGTCCTTTGAAATTCCGTATATTTATTGTACCAGTTCTGAGAATCTGTCAGCACAGTCTTTCGAACTGCTGTAATTGCTAGAGGACTCTGCATCTTTTCGCACAATTGTAAAAAAATAAAATAAATAATAATTTACCGGCATTACCAGATAACTAGCAACCCTTATTGCTCAGTGACTGTTTTTTGTCAATGTCTTTATATCTCAAAAGTGTTCTCTGTCAATTGACTGTCTGTTGTCATACTAGAGTGGCTCCAACTACCGGAGACAAATTCCTTGTTTTTTGGACATACTTGGCAACTAAAAATGATTCTGATTCTGATCTTCAGGTGCTGTTGGCAGCGGCGGTGTGCACCAAGGCTGGCAAGGCCATTGTTTCGCGACAGTTTGTCGATATGACACGGACACGAATTGAAGGTCTCCTTGCCGCATTCCCAAAACTGATGAACACAGGGAAGCAGCATACCTTTGTGGAAACAGACAGTGTCCGTTATGTTTACCAGCCGCTGGAGAAGCTCTACATGGTCCTCATCACCACCAAGAACAGCAACATCCTTGAAGACCTTGAGACACTAAGGCTCTTTTCTCGTGTGGTAAGCCTTCATTTTTTTAGAGTGATTACACTGTTGTAATGTTGTGTACGCCCAATTCATTTTAAATGATCTGGACTGTACTGTCTGTTCACACTTGGCATATGGCCATTGAGAAAGATCAATGTTATCTAGAGCCATCAGTGTGACTTTCCAGTAGCCACAGGCCACTTTTAACTCCATATTTGAAATGTGTGATTTCCTCATGTTAAAAAAAAAAAGACAAACACACAAAGAAACAAAACTATCTGTAATCCCCCCATGCTAAGATTATCTGTCTGTTGGGTGGCAAATTGGTGTCCAAGCACTGCCAAGGTGCCCTTGAGCAATGACACCCTACATATTTGGGGTTGTCTCTTTGTGCATCCCCCCCTATGTTGTGATACAAATTTAGGGTCAAGATTATAATGAAAGTGTTTCTGAATGGGTTATACAGTCCTTTAGCAAAACTAAATAGATTTAAAATAATAAGAATAAAACCAACCCAAAGATTCATTCATTCGTTCATTCATTTTCCGGACCGCTTATCCTCACTAGGGTCGTGGGGGTGCTGGCGCCTATCTCAGCTGACGCTGGGCGAGGGGCGGGGTACACCCTGAACTAGTCGCCAGCCAATCGCAGGTCACAAACAAACAATCATTTGCACTCACATTCACACTTATGGGCAATTAAGAGTTTTCAATTAACCTACCATGCATGTTTTTTTGGATGCGGGAGGAAACCGGAGTACCCGCAGAAAACCCACACAGGCACTGGGAGAACATGCAAACTCCACACAGGCAAGGCTGGATTTTAACCCATGTCCTCAGAACTGTGATGTAGACGTGCTAACCATTACTAAAAGCAGGTTCAATAAAATCGTCTGTAATTAAGTTGTGTGAAACAGGAGACTGGTGAGCTATTTTAGAGGGCTTTGGGGACACAATAAATAATACTGGGTGTTCATAGTCTCGTTACAGTTTTGAAATTAAATACAAAGGCAATTGATAAGATATATTCATTTGATTTGTTCCACTGTACACTGGGTATGAGTTTTTAATCACATTGCATTATTGTGTTTCAGACATCAAGTCGATTGAAGTGGCATCCTGTTGAACGAATCCCGAAGAAATGGCTACTCGTCAAGAGAAAGCACAATGTGTATCATGGTTTATGATAAATCGGATACGCAGACATTGACGTAGGGAGTGTCTCGCTGAACTTCTGTAGTCACATGGTTGTGTTCTGATTCCCAGCTTCTCATATTATGTTTGTTCACTTTCCCTGAAACATAAAGCGGGTTTGTTTTTGTGATGAGTCAACCTTTCATGTTTCAGCGAGATAGTCCCAAAGTGAATGTCTGCGGATCCGATTGTCTAAAAAAAAACATGATACATACATATTGTGCTTTCTCTTGAGGAGTAGCCATTTTTCAGACATTCATTCAAAATGATGCCACTTCAATCAACAGGATAACTGAAACACAATAAAGCAGTGAGATTAAAAACGTTGATAGCCACTGTGTGCAGTGGAACAAGTCAAATTAATATATCTTATCTACTGCCTTTGTAATTAAATTTAAAAACTGTAAAGAAACTTAATAAACACCCTGTACCGCTAGCAAATAACACAAACGGGGTACACGCGTACAGATACAAACAAACGTGAGGGACTCCACACATGACGGGGAAAAAAAAGTCAAGTGTGTTCTTACTACTCTTACAGTGTGTCGTCTACTGAAGATAATGCACAAAACACCACACTTAGATAATCCCACGAACAATTGCGAGTCTCCTCCCTCAAACCAGATGTCTGTCATAGTACCAAGACTGACCTGTGAGATGCAGCATGGTGCCGCAGGGCATTCAGGCTGTTGGACAAAAAATATAATAAATACCATAATATTGGTAGAGTGCCAGAAGCTAGGCTAACTGTTAGCCTTTCTGGCATATACATTGAGGTGGTAAACTCTGCTCCTTGCCATTTTTATTGTGGTGAATGACTTGGGAACTATAAAAATTTGTGATCGTGAATATTGAACAGCTTTAACATTTGAGATTGTCGCCCTTGACCATTTTCTCAGCAGATCGGGGAGGAAAAATGACTCGCACACCCTAATCCAAAGTATAATTGGTAAGGATAAACTTTAAGAGATGTCCGATAATTGGGTCTTTGTTGACTGAAAGGGTGGGGACAATGCTCAAATTCTGCTTGTTTATCCATGTGTGTACCGCAATTTTAGTTAGGATTTGGACAGGAAGTTGATTTGTTTCATGTGGGATGAACGAGTAGAAAAATGCATTTGTATGAGTAAAGCCCTACCCCCTAATAAATACAGAATCCCCCCTAATAAATATAATCTCTGTGAGTTAATAAACACAGTCTGCCCCTATATGAGGAAATACGGTATTTGTTTAATTTGGGATAATGTTACAAAGAACCAACGCTCCTGTCAGTCACTTTTTTGTCCGGGACCCTATGAGTCAAGATTTCTTTTTAGACATTGTTTTCCCCCTATTGCTAAAATATCACGGCACTGTAGCCAACTGGTTAGAACATCCGCTTCACAGTTTTGTGGACCCGGGTTCAAATTTGGCCTCACTTGTGTGGAGTATGCATGTTCCTCCCGTGTCTGCGTGGGTTTTCTCCAGGTACTCCGTTTCCTCCCACCGCTCCAAAACATGCATGGTAGGTTAATTGAAGACTCTAAATTGTCCATAGACATGATTGTGAGTTCGAATGGTTGTTTGTCTGTGTGCCCTGCGATTGGCTGGCGACCAGTTCAGGGTGTACCCCGCCTCTCGCTGAGCGTCAGCTGACAGGCGGCAGCACGCGCGCGCGACCCTACTGAGGATAAGCGGTAGGAAAAATGGTTGGATATTGCTCAAGTAATACCAGCCAAGCCGACCTAATTCATAAAGAAAATGTATCTTCATGCAAAAAAATAGACTTGACACCGATCTGATTGGTTTAATCGGTATTGGCCGATTATTAGCATTTTATGCTGATAGGCTTTGTCATAATTCGCCGATCAGCTCCACCAAAAACATTTACTGCGCGTCACCATCATGTATGATATATTTGAATCCAAAAGCTAGTTTATTTTTAGCCTTGTCGCATGTCTTTTGACGTAGTACTGTAATTATCTGACCGCCAATAAAGTTATATAAAAAAAACGTTGGCGATGTGGGTGAGACAACAAGACAAATTTGGTCTTTCACGATTGCTCGATGTCAGACTACTGCAATAAAATCTTGTATTCCGATATCACTGCATCCCGTTTTTTACAATTACTGGGCTTCAGCTTGTCAACTCAAACGGAACCGGATACACCCGTTACCACGGCCACGACAGCAAAAGTCGATCGCGTCGTGTGTATTATAAGAACTAAATGGGGGGAAAAAACGTGTGTTGGTGGTCACCGGTGCTCGGGAGAGGACTTTAATTCAACGCTAGCTTGAGGTATGTTCACATACTTTTAATACGATATGGCTCTCAAGCGGTCAACAAAACGTTATGTAGCCTAGCAAGCTAGTGCTAGCACTAACGGTTGTAAGCAAAAATGCAGGCGTTCTGTCGAATCATGCTCTAAAGTTTTGGTGTGTGTGAAGTAATTTAATTACAGTTAGTTAGCACACATTTTTTGTGTCATGTTGTAATGTTGGTTTGACCTGACTGATTAGAATACATGATCGGAATAGATCAGTGATTGCCAACCTTTATGGAGCCAAGGCACATATTTTACAATTGAAAAATCTCACGACACACCAACAAACAAAAATGTCACAAAAAGTGGATACATTAATTACTGTATGTACTTCCTGCCATCTAATAGAAGACCATTCATTTGTTCTGTCTGTCACTATGCCTCACTGGCATAAATAGATGAACAAAGATACATTATTTATTAATTTTTTTTAGCAATTAAGTACAAAAGTATGTGCAGTGAATGAACAAGTCATTTAAATAGACACATTGCTCCATCTTGTAATCGGATCGGTTATCAGTTTTATCAACTGATCAGTTTTATCAGGTTATCAACTCTGTGATGGGCCCCAAAAATTCCGATCGTGTAAATCCTACTTTACACCGTTATGATCGGCTTGATTGGTATCGGCCGATAATTAGCATTTTATGCTGATCGGCTTTTTCATAATTCGCCGATCCGATGAATGACTTCATTGATCAGCTCCGCAAAAGACATTTACTCCGCGTCGCCATCGTTTACAGTATATTTGAATCCAAACGCTAGTTTATTTATAACTTTGTCGCGTGTCTTTTGATGTCATTTACGATCACTGGGCTTTGTCAAATCAAACGCGACTGGATACACTCATTACTACGGCCACGACAACAACAATGGATCGCGCGTGTATTGTGTTGGTTAAAAAAAAGAACAAAATGGGGAAAAACGTGTGGTGGGTGGGTGGTTGGATGGGGGTGGTCACCGGTGCTCGGGAGAAGACGTTCATTCAAGGATTGCTTGAGGTATGTTCACCGTACTATTAATACGATAGGGCTCACAAGCAGCCAACATAACGTTATGTAGCCTAGCAAGCTAGTGCTCGCTCTAGCGGTTGTACGTAAATATGAAAGCATTCTGTCGAATCATGCTCTAAAGTTTTGGTGTGTAATTACAATAAAGTAATTTAATTCCAGTAAGTTAGCACCCATTATTTCTGTCATGTTGTAATGTTGGTTTGACCTGACTGATTAAAATACATGACCTGACTAGAGAATATTTTTGAAGATACTCAGTATACAGTACACAAGTATATAGAGTAAATGAACAAGTCATTTAAATAGACACATTGCTCCATCTTGTGATTGGTTATCATTTTTTTTAAAGTCTCTGATCAGTCTCAAAAATCCTGATTGTGTAAAGCCTACAAAAAACTGTCAAGTATCTCCTTTATGTCTGTCCAGATCCCAGAATACTGCCGTGTGCTGGAGGAGAGTGAAATTTCAGAGCACTGTTTTGACCTGATCTTTGCCTTTGATGAGATTGTGGCTTTAGGCTACAGAGAGAATGTCAACCTGGCTCAAATCCGCACCTTCACAGAGATGGACTCTCACGAGGAGAAGGTCTTCCGTGCTGTCAGAGAGGTGTGTTCATCAAGTTGGGTCTGGGCCTTTTCTGGCTGGGTTTATACTTCATGTTGCAGGGCTTGTTTTTTTTCCTCCCAGTTGGACCAATGTTTTTTCTCTTTATTCTACTGTGGCATAAGGGGTGGGGGATATATGGACTATACTCAATATATCGCGGGTTGTTGCACGGGAGCTGTATAAACTGACAAAATCGCAACTATTGAGTACAAATCCTGGTGCACCTCTCACAGTAAGCAGCACACTCCCCCGCCCATCCAGAAAACTCCTGTACTTGTGTGTGTTTTTGTATCAGCTGAAAACTGAGAATATTTCATTTTCATGTTCAAAATCTCACAGTAATGTCTAATTGATTCATTAGATTGGTGTCACAGAGATGCCAACTGTTACGATTTGGCCGCATTTTGTCCCGGCCAGTTGATGTGTGTTCCTACGTTACGCCAAAGTCAGAAATAGTCCGCAATCCGGAGAAGACGAGACGACATGTGGCCGTTTAAGTTACCTGAAGTTTGCCAGTGAGCAAGCAAGCGAGCGAGTGGCTATCACGAG
This sequence comes from Phycodurus eques, assembly GCF_024500275.1. Classification (NCBI taxonomy): domain Eukaryota; kingdom Metazoa; phylum Chordata; class Actinopteri; order Syngnathiformes; family Syngnathidae; genus Phycodurus; species Phycodurus eques. The sequence continues at coordinate 3,338,187 of NC_084531.1, forward strand.
TTCAGTGTCTTAACTAATCCGGAAAGTGACAAAAAGAGAGTATGCCTCGCTCGAGTGGGGCATAACATTTGTTGATGTCATTGTTTTCCTCTGTGTAAAAAAATAAATAAATAAAATAAAAAAAAATCATATCTTCAAGCTCATCTGACAGAGAGCTGCAAGGCTTCAGCTGTCTTGCTACTAGCTGCTACTGTGGCTAACACTGTGTCTGTGTGTCTCGAAAAGTCACTAATCATCTCCTCCAAGGCAATGAGTAAGCCACAATTCTTCCCTAGGACGAGGAGTATTAACTAGGGGTGTCCCGATCCAATCTTTGCAGCTTAGCGTTTGGCTGGCAGACGTCATGGCAAGAAATATGCCTTTGATGGTACAGCAAACTCATTTGAAAGTTGAAAGTGCATTTAAAAATATAATAGACTGTACATGTTGTCAGTGAAAGGGGGGTCGTGACTTTCCAACAAAAGGAAGGGTGACAACAGTTAAGAACCACTGCTCTATAGTGTATTGCCCAGTATTTCAAATCATATTTTGTCGGCTCATAGACCCAGGAAAGAGAGGCCAAGGCTGAGATGAGGAGGAAGGCCAAGGAGCTGCAACAGGCTAGAAGGGATGCTGAGCGCTCTGGCAAGAAGGGACCAGCTTTTGGTGGCTTTGGCAGTGGTGGCATGACCAGCATCTCCTCAGGATCTATCATCACGGAAACCATCGTAGAGCCTGAAAAGCCCAAGATCACACCAGCTCCAGTCAGGTACAGGAAAAGAGAATCTCTTTGAATTTATTTGTTCTGTAATTGTCTTTTAATTTTCAAGGGATTTTTGTTTGGCAAACTGTTTTCCTCCCCCTTTCCAGACCAAGTGGACCAAGTAAGGCGCTGAAGCTGGGTGCTAAAGGGAAAGAAGTGGACAACTTTGTTGACAAGCTGAAGTCGGAGGGTGAAACTATCATGCCGTCCTCTGGGAAGAGAGGCTCAGATGTTTCTAAAGCTCTGCCACCACCAGTGAATGTAGAGAGGTAGGCACTCGTCTCGGTCGATAATAAAAACACTCCACTTTTTTCCACCTAAAAATTGAAATGGTGGCAGGTGTGTGTGGACTCCTATTGAACATTAGTTTGAATGTCATCTGTTACTTCTGAACACAGCCACATGCCAGTCATAAGAGCGACTGCATCCTTGTGCAACCACATTTTTTATTTTATTTTTTATTTATTTAACTAGGTAAAAGTCCAGTTAAAACAGAACTTCTTTTGCCATGGTGACCTTCCCAAGAAGGCAGCAATTTAAACGTCAAGTCCAAGTCAATCACATTCAAGTTTATTTCAGTTGTTTATTTTCACCTCCCCTCTCAAGAAGTTACAAAAACAAAACCGATGAGTTGAACAACTCAAAGTTTTAAAATGATGATCTTGGTCAAAATTCTTTTACAACACAAAAACCTGGCAATTTAGCAGGTGTACGTAAAATTTTTATATGCACTGCAGCTTTGTTCCTGTTTTTGTAATCTGCCTGGTGAGCCTACAGTACTATGGTGTTTAATAAGTAGAAACTACAGTGGGTACGGAAAGTATTCAGACCCCCTTAAATTTTTCACTCTTTGTTGTATTGCAGCCATTTGGTAAAATAATTTAAGTAAAATTTTCCCTCAATGTACACACAGCACCCCATATTGACAGAAAAAAACGGAATTGTTGAAATTTTTGCAGATTTATTAAAAAAGAAAAACTGCAATATTACACAGCCACAAGTATTCAGACCCTTTGCTGTGACACTCATATTTAACTCTGGTGCTGTCCATTTCTTCTGATCATCCTTGAGATGGTTTTACACCTTCATTGGAGTCCAACTGTTTGATTAGGACTGATTGGACTTGATTAGGAAAGCCACACACCTGTCTATATTAGACCTTACTGCTCACAGTGCATGTCAGAGCAAATGAGAATCATGAGGTCAAAGGAACTGCCCGAAGAGCTCAGAGACAGAATTGTGGCAAGACACAGATCTGGCCAAGGTTACAATTTTTTTTTGCTGCACTTAAGGTTCCTAAGAGCACAGTGGCCTTCATAATCCTTAAATGCGAGACATTTGGGATGATCAAAACCCTTCCTAGAGCTGGCCGTCTGGCCAAACTGAGCAGTCGGGCGAGAAAAGCCTTGGTGAAAGAGGTAAAGAAGAACGCAAAGATCACTGTGGCTGAGCTCCAGAGATGCAGTCTGGAGATGGGAGAAAGTTCTAGAAAATCAACCATCACTGCAGGCTTCCACCAGTCAGGGCTTTATGGCAGAGTGGCCCGACGGAAGCCTCTCCTCAGTGCACGACACAAGAAAGCCCGCATGGAGTTTGCTAAAAGAAAAACTCCTGAAGGACTCCAAAATGGTGAGAAATAAGATTATCTGTTCTGATGAGACCAAGATAGAACTTTTTGGCCTTAATTCAAAGCGGTATGTCTGCAGAAAACCGGGCACTGCTCATCACCTGTCCAATACAGTCCCAACAGTGAAGCGTGGTGGTGGCAGCATCATGCTATGGGGGTGTTTTTCAGCTGCAGGGACAGGACGACTGGTTCTAATCGAAGGAACAATGAATACGGCCAAGTATAGGGATAGCCCGGGCGAAAACATTCTCCAGAGTGCTCAGGACCTTAGACTGGGCCCAAGGTTCACCTTCCAACAACACAATGACCCGAAGCACACAGCTAAAATAACAAAGGAATGGCTTCAGAACAACTATGTGACTGTTTTTGAATGACCCAGCCAGAGCCCTGACTTAAACCCAATTGAGCATCTCTGGAGAGACCTGAAAATGGCTGTCCACCAACGTTCACCATCCAACCAGACACAACTGGAGAGGATCTGCAAGGAGGAATGGCAGAGGATCCCCAAATCCAGGTGTGAATAACCTGTTGCATCATTCCCAATATGTCTCATGGCTGTATTAGCTCAAAAGGGTACTTCTACTAAATACTGAGCAAAGGGTCTGAATACTGAATACTGGCGATGTTATTTCAGTTTTTCTTTTTTAATAAATCTGCAAACATTTCAACAATTCTTTTTTGTTTTCTGTCAATATGGTGTGCTGTGTGTACATTTAATGAGGGAAAAAAAACTTGCATGATTTTAGCAAATGGCTGCAACACAACGAAGAAGAAGAAGAAGAATCACCTTTTATTGAATACTTTAGTGGGTACTGTATGTAGAAGAAGACCATTTTTTGGAGATTTTATTTTATGATGGTATTTGTTTTAAAGTGATATTTTGCAGCAATATATGAATTTGCACATTCATAAGTTTATTCATTCATTCGTCTTCCGTTCCGCTTATCCTCACTCGGGTCGCGGATATACCCTGAACTGGTCGCCAGCCAATCGCAGGGCACCTATAAACAAGCAACCATTTGCACTCACATTCACACCTTTTAGTTATTTTTATTTTACATTCAAAATCAGAAGTTACTCAATAGTTACCCAGTACTTTTTTCACTCAGTACTTTCTAAAGGCTTCTTTATACTCGCGCGGGCGGTGACCGCGCTGACGTCACTGCGGCTGTCCCACGTGTAGTTTGCCTTTTGTACTGGAGCGCAACCCATGCACACAGTTTTGAAAATGTACTGCAGTTCACCTCCAAGTCGGGGGTGTTGCTCCGGCTGGTATTGGTTAGGACACCACATGGTAGAGTTTCCTCTGCATTTTTTTGGGCCAGTTCCGGTAGCCGTTTTTACTTTACTTTCAGTAACAAGGAACAAAGCAACAACGGCAACCGTGGAATAGTGTGTGCTAGAACAAATGGGCCTAGAAAACCAGATGATACGTTTAATTATGCTGCAAAATCGATCAAGAAGGCATCGGCGTAGATGGTATGTAGAACCAAGGGCCACGCTGTGTACATCATCACACAGCATGTGACTAAAACTGACCAATCACGAGAGATGATCTTCGCGGCGGTTTACGCGTAGTAACTATTTTTGCCGTGTGTGCGTCAAGCTATGCAGAGGGGCCACACGGGCCAATTCGTCGGCCGCGCGAGATTATAAGGACGCCTTAACTCTAACTCAAGTAAATATTTGGAGGACTACTTTTTACTTGAGTCATATTATTGTAAAGTAACAGCACTCTTACTTGAGTACAATATTTGGCTACTCTACCCACCTCTGGTAATAGCAGAGATGATCGATCCCAAATTATTTTGGCGAATATTCGATATTGGTATTATTTCTGAACAATGTGTAATTGCAGAAAGCCATGAAAAACAATAGCAGTTCATTAATTTGTTTATCCAGCCGGTCCCACTACAACGCAACGTTTAGCCAATAACAAAAAAAATATTCGCCATCTTCAACCGGTGGTCTCCACACATCACTTTGCTCATTTTATTTGCACTCCACAGTGTACATCTGCGTGTAGAGGAGAAGATCTCGCTCACTTGCGGTCGTGACGGTGGGCTGCAGAACATGGAGGTGCTGGGCATGGTCACGCTGCGAGTCACAGATGACAAGAATGGACGCATCCGTCTGGTTCTCCTCAATAATGACACCAAAGGATTACAGCTACAAGTAGGTGTTTTGCAAAATGGAGGGACTTCAGTGGTTACGGAAAGTATTCAGACCGCCTTAAATTTTTCACTTTGTTATTGCAGCCATTTGCTAAAATAATATCACATAACTTTTTTCCTCAACGTACACACAGCACCCCATATTGTCAGAAAAAAACTGAATTGTTGAAATGTTTGCAGATTTATTAAAAAAGAAAAACTGAAATAACACCGCCAGTATTCAGTATTCAGAGCCTTTGCTCAGTATTTAGTAGAAGTACCCTTTTGAGCTAATACAGCCATGAGTCTTTTGGGGAATGATGCAGCATATGTGTGTGTGTGTGTGTGTATATATATATATATCTATAGAAATGTGTGTGTGTGTGTGTGTATATATCTATAGAAATGTGTGTGTGTGTGTGTGTGTGTATATGTGTGTGTATATCTATAGAAATGTGTGTGTGTGTGTGTGTGTGTGTATGTATATGTATTTGTGTGTGTATATGTATGTATGTGTATATATATGTGTATGTATGTATGTGTATATGTATGTATATATGCATGCATGTATGTATGTATGCATGCGTATATGTATGTATATATGCGTATATGTGTATATGTATGTATATATGTCTATATATGTATGTATATGTGTATGTGTATATATATATATGTATGTATATTGTACGTATACGCATACGTATATATGTAGATATATATATATATTGTTAAATGCCTATTAAAGTTGTTTTTTATTAACTAGTCAGACGTGTATGGGTTGTGAGAATGTCATTTGACATATCAAGTTTTTTTGGGTTTTACCTTTGTAATTTGTAAATGATAAAGCATCTGTACTGTCTTGTACTGTAATGCCATACATTCAACACATACCAAAGCATCAGATGCGTAACTTAAGTAGAAATAAATATTGATCGGCTGTCAGACAGACTTATAGCATCATGTTCCCCTTAGACACATCCCAATGTGGACAAGAAGTTGTTCACTGCTGACTCAGTGATTGGCCTGAAGAACCCCGAGAAGTCCTTCCCTCTCAACAACGACGTCGGTGTGCTAAAATGGAGACTACAGACCACAGACGAGTCACTCATACCTTTAACTAGTAAGTCCAAATGTACAGAAAATTATAAGGCAATGTTTGGTTTCTTGTGTAGTCCAATCCTAAGTGAATTAGGTTGCTGCATGATCACAACTCAAATAATGCATAGTAGACAGCAATACAAAGGTACAACCCCAATTCCAATGAAGTTGGGACGTTGTGTTAAACAAATAAAAACAAAATACAATGATTTGCAAATCATGTTCAACCTATATTTAATTGAATACACTAAAAAGACGCTATTTAATGTTCAAATGTAGCAAATAATCATTAACTTTGAATATTATGGCTGCAACACAGTCCAAAAAAGCCTGGACAGGGTCATGTTTACCACTGTGTTACATCACCTTTTACATTCAATCAACGTTTGGGAACTGAAGACACTAATTGTTGAAGCTTTGTCTGTGGAATTCTTTCCCATTCTTGCTTGATTTACAGCTTCAGCTGTTCAACAGTCCGGGGTCTCCGTTGTCGTATTTTACGCTTCATAATGCGCCACACATTTTGAATGGGCAACAGGTCTGGAATGCAGGCTGGCCAGTCTATTACCTGCACTCTTTTACTACGAAGCCACGCTGTTGTAACACGTGCAGAATGTGATTTGGAATAGTCTTGCTGAAATAAGCAGGGGCGTCTATGAAAAAGATGTTGCTTGGATGGCAGCATATGTTTCTCCAAAACCTGTATGTACCTTTCAGCATTAATGGTGCCTTCACAGATTTGTAAGTTACCCATGCCATTGGCACTAACACAGCCCCATACCATCACAGATGCTGGCTTTTGAACTTTGCGTCCATAATAGCCCGGATGGTTCTTTTCCTCTTTGGCCCGGAGGACACGACGTCCACAATTTCCAAAAACAATTTGAAATGTGGACACAGAACACTTTTTCCATTTTGCATCACTTCATCTTAGATGAGCTCGGGCCCAGAAAAGCGGGCGGCTTTTCTGGGTGTTGTTGATAAATGGCTTTTGCTTTGCATGGTAGAGTTTCAAGTTGCACTTAACGGATGTAGGGCTGAACTGTATTTTCTGACATTGGTTTTCTGAAGTGTGCCTGAGCCCACGTGGTGATATTCTTTACACATTGATGCCAGTTTTTGATGCAATGCCGCCTGAGGGATCGAAGGTCACGGGCATTCAATGTGGGTTTTCGGCCTTGCCGCTTATATGCAGTGATTTCTCCTGATTCTCTGAACCTTTTGATATTATGACCCGTAGATGATGAAATCCCTAAATTCCTTCTAATTGTATGTTGAGGAACATTGTCCTAAAACTTTTCGACTATTTTCTCAAGCACTTGTTCACAAAGTGGTCGAACCTCGCCCCATCTTTCCTTGTGAATTACTAAGCAATTCAGGGAAGCTCTTTTTATACCCAATCATGGCACCCACCTGTTCCCAATTAGCTTGTTCACCTGTGGGATGTTCCAAACAGGTATTTGATGAGCATTCCTCAACTTTTTCAGTCTTTTTTGCCACCTGTCCCAGCTTTTTTGGAACGTGTTGCAGCCATAAAATTCTAAGTTAATGATTATTTGCTAAAAACAATAACGTTTTAACATTAAATATCTTGTCTTTGTAGTGTATTCAATTAAATATAGGTTGAACATAATTTGCAAATCATTGTATTCTGTTTTTATTTGTTTAACACAATGTCCCAACTTTATTGGAATTGGGATTGTACATCAACACCCATCCATATATGAAAACTGGTACATATTGTGAATATACCCTGCCTATTAAATTGTTACTAAAGTGTACTTGGATGTACTGAATGGTCCCCTTGCCCTTTTTATATATAGCTTCACTTGTAATTCATAGATCAGACTACAGCCCGATTAGCTATCGCAGCAGATTTCTTAGATCAGGGCTGACATATTTTGTTGGGAATGACAAAACGTGTTGTAGTGCGACATAATCCACGACCAACGATTTGGCCCTACGATAGACCTACGACACCAAAATGAAAAGTCTAGTATGTTTGATTTTATTTATTTTTTTATTCACCCTTTTTAGCTCATTAGGCGACAGCCTTTTCCTGAGCAGGGAGCCCCTCGACTGCAACTTTCAAGCAATCTCGCTCATTTTTCAAGACCCACAGAATATTGTGTACTGTGACTATGTAAACACCAAAACCACCAAACGAAAGATAAGACTCTTTCATTAGAACAAAAGATAGATAAGACTCTTTCATTAGAAAAAGAGGTTTCTCTATTTTATACAGTTTTTTAGTAATCAGCAGTCAAATATAGGTGACTCTCAGCGAGATGTTTCTGGAGGAAAAAAAACAGAGAAAACAGCCTTTTTGTGAATGCAGACAGATTAAGACAGATCAACACAACACTGAGAGAGTAATTTTGACAGAAAAATGATTTAAGTATTACTTTGTACAGAATTTACATTAGACAAAAATGCCTGAACAAATAGGGCTCCCACACTTGTACTTTTCCTCTAAATTCCCCTCCTCTACGGTTTGCTCAATAGTCCAGGTTTTTATTACCTTCCGCATAAAATCTAGCAAATTTTTATCCACACCTGGATTTTATTCTTTGGTGGTGATGAATGGGATCTTGTGTGGTTGTCATTGTCCTTGAAACCATTGCCTACTTCTGCTCGAAGCACAACCCGTGCAGTTTAGTTTTGTTTGCACTGCGTAAAGGAATAGGAGTCGAACATCCGGAGGATTTCTGGATGAAGCTCGGCCGGGGACCCAGAGGGATTTCACTCATCTGACGATTCCGGATCCCATTTACTCAAATCCTCGTCGGCAGACGATCAGCAGGCAAGCGGCCGAGAGCGTCTTGCCATATGGCCCAGCATTTTGGGCGATAGCTTTTCAAGAAAGCGATTGGCTCAGAGCGTCATCCTTTATATTCCCCGCATGATCTAAGTGGTCATTCCTGTCAGTAGCAGGATTATTTTTCTTACCTTGGCGCAATACATTTCTAGTACTGAAAACCTTTTTTTAGATATTTTTTTCATTTTGTCTTCTCTCTTTTCCACCATTATGCTTGCCTTTGCTCATTGTCTCCTGCACCCCTCCTTCCTCTTTACAATTACAATTACAGTGGGGCAAAAACGTATTTAGTCAGCCATCCATTGTGCAAGTTCTCCCACTTAAAAAGATGAGAGGCCTGTAATTTTGATCATATCATTTTTATTAAATCCAGAAAATCACGTCTGATTTTTAATTAATTTATTAGCAAATTATGGTGTAAAGTAAGTATTTGGTCACCTACAAACAAGCAAGATTTCTAGCTCTTACGGACCTGTAACTTCTTAAGAGGCTCATCTGTCCTCCACTCGTTCCCTGTATTAATGGCAACTTTTTGAACTCGTTATCAGTATAAAAGACACCTGTCCACAGCCACTCCCCAAACTCCACTATGGCCAAGACCAAAGAGCTGTCGTAGGACACCAGAAACAAAATTGAAGACATGCACCACGCTGGGAAGACTGAATCTGCAATAGGTAAGGTAATCAGCTTGGTTTGAATAAATCAGATGTGGGAGCAATTATTAGAAAATGGAAGACATACAAGACCACTGATAATCTCCCTTGATCTGTAGCTCCACGCAAGATCTCACCCCGTGGGGTCAAAATGATCACGAGAACAGTGAGCAAAAATCCCAGAACCACACGGGGGGGCCTAGTGAATGACCTGCAGAGAGTTGGGACCAAAGTAACACACTACGCCGCCAGGGACTCTAATCCTGCAGTGCCAGGCGTGTCCCCCTGCTTAAGCCAGTACATTTCCAGGCCTGTCTGAAGTTTGCTCGAAAACATTTGAATGATCCAGAAGAAAGTGGGGAGAATGTCATATGGTCAGATGAAAATAGAAAAAAATTAACTTTTTAGATAAAAACTCAACTTGTTGTGTTTGGAGGAGAAAGAATGCTGAGTTGCATCCAAAGACCACCATACCTACTGTGAAACATGGGGTTGGAAACATCATGGTTTGGGGCTGTTTTTCAGGACGACTGATCTGTGTAAAGGAAAGAATGAAGGGGGCCATGTATCGTGAGATTTTGAGTGAAAAACTCCTTCCATCGGCAAGGGCATTGAAGATGAAATGAGTCTTTCAGCATGATAATGATCCCAAACACACCGCCCGGGCAACAAAGGAGTGGCTTCGAAAGAAGCATTTCAAGGTCCTGGATTGGCCTAGCCAGTCTCCAGATCTCAACCTCTTAGAAAATCTTTGGAGGGTGTTGAAAGTCTGTGATGCCCACCGACAGCCTCAAAACATCACTGCTGTAGAGAAAATCTGCATGGAGGAATGGGCCAAAATACCAGCCACAGTGTGTGAAAACCTTGTGAAGACTTAACAGAAAACGTTTGACTGCTGTCATTGCCAATAAAGAGTATATAACACACTTAACTTTTGTTATTGACCAAATACTTATTTTCCACCATAATTTGCTAATAAATTATTTAAAAATCAAGACAATGTGATTTACTTATTATTTTTGTGTGTGTGTATATAAATGTTTTCTTTTTCTCATTTTGTCTCATAGGTGAGGTATACCTGTAATGAAAATTATAGGCCTCTCTCATCTTTTTAAGTGGAAGAACGTGCAAAATTGGTGGCTGAATAAATATTTTGTTTTTGTAACACTGTATCTCAAGGCATTGTTGCACTCTACAGGGTGCCATTCCTCATTGCAGTTATCCAGAAGCTTGGCAATTACACACAAATTGCACAAGACCCTCCCCCATCCATCCCCGTTAAAAAAATGCCATTGATGTCTTTAGACGGCATTGGCAGGGAATAGCTTGATTATGAATGACTGCATTGGGAGCAGTCCCCATGAATGTGTCCTTTGTGTCCATTTGCACAACCAACATTGTCCCAGATGATCGCACTACTCGTCACTTTAAACCGCATGCACTCCTTGAAGTCTCAGTACCCTTTGCACAATGGTCATTGCACCGGACAATTGCAATATTAGTCGTTCAAACTGCTCTAAGTGCTAGAGGACTCTGCATCGTTTTGCACAATTGTTTTTTGTCAATGTCTTTATGTCCCCAAAGTGTTCTGTAAATTGACTGTCTGTTGTACTAGAGCGGCTCCAACTACCGGAGACAAATTCCTTGTGTGTTTTGGACATACTTGGCAAATAAAGATGATTCTGATTGGCAGGGAATGAGTTAATTTTTTTTTTGGGGGGGGGGTCTTCCGAGTAGTGTGACATATCAACAACTTTCCGACCGCGCACCTTGACGTCGACCAATAGGATAGGGTATTGTGACCGGCGCATCGCCTCCCGTGCTTACTGTTGTCAACATAGTTGGTCGCCGTCAAAAGATTTATTCACGTGCACAAACCAGTTCACCGAAGGTTTAGAGCATGTTTAAGCACACCCGTTAGTGCTAGCAAGGTACCTTGCTAGGTTACATAACGTTTTGTTGCCTGCTTGCGAGCTGTATTGTATTAAAAGTATGAGCATACCTCAAGTACTCCTTGAGTGAGCGTCCTCTCCTGAGCACCGGTAACGACCACGTCAAACAACGGGATGCGGTGGTATCAGAATACGTCGTGTCGTGTTGCCACTGTCTGCCCGCGATACGGCAAGATTTTAGGGCAGTAGTCTGACATAGTGCAATGGGGAAAGACGAAATCATGTATTCTGATCCAGGCATATACCAACTTAAAGTAGACAATGCTTTTAAACACAATTAAAAAAAATATACAGGTATCTTAAGATGTCTGTGAATTCATTTAAGGAATAGGCAAATAACGAAAGATTTACATGGTTTCACACTTGATGGGTGGACAGGAACTCCACATATTCAGTATTTGTATACACAGCAATTAAAAATTCAACTTCCCATAATGTCCCCTTCAAAGGACTTCACAGTATGTCTGTCTTTCCTCAGTAAACTGCTGGCCTTCAGAGAGTGGTAACGGCTGTGATGTCAACATTGAATACGAGCTGCAGGAGGAGAGTCTGGAACTCAATGACGTGGTCATTACCATACCAGTGCCGTACGTTGATCAAATCTTCTTTTTGGATGGTTAAAACAACACACAGTTACATTATTGGCATGACTGCAAATGAGATCTGGCCATCTCTTTTATTAAAATAATTCTGTAGTTGTCATTGCAATGTGTGTGACATGACATAGGGGTCTTTAGATTAAAGGATGTTGTCAACTGTGGGCCTGTGTAGCCCCTTGAGGCTTTTTTGTGATTAAGGGCTATAGAAATCAACTTGACTTGAATGGTGAATGTGTGTCTGCGCAGATCCGGTGTGGGTGCTCCCGTGATTGGAGATCTGGATGGAGAGTACAAGCACGACAGCAGGCGAAACATCCTAGAGTGGTGCCTACCTGTCATTGATGCCAACAACAAGACCGGCAGCCTGGAGTTCAGCATTAGCGGACAGCCCAGTGACTTCTTCCCCGTGAATGTGTCCTTTGTGTCCAAACGCAACTACTGTGACATCCAGGTAGGAACCTGGAGAGAAAACCTGTGACCATTGACTGACTGATTGCCTTATTTGAACAAAGACACAGAAAAATAAAAGTAATCATAAGTGGATCATATACAATGTACTCTGTTATATAAATTTATCAAAATAATGGGCCCATATATAGAGGCCCCTTTTTTCTGCAAAATCTGAGAAGTAAATGGTAACACGCTATTCTAATTTTTAAATTCCTTATTTTGTGGGTTTTATGAGCTGGAAACACAAGTCATGTAAAAATAAACAAATAAATACTTGAAATTGTTTAAATTGTGGGCCCTGAATCTATAATCTATGAAAGTTTAACTTTCGGCACCAAAATAAGGCATATATATAATCGCGAGGAATGTTTGAAGTGTAGTACAGCTAGCTACCTTATTACTCAAGGGAAAAGCAAGAGATTCACCATGCTGTCACAGTTTGTGGGTTGGCTGTCGCTGGCTAAGTAGTGGCGTGGTCCAAGGCAAACCCAGTCGAACCGGTCCTCAAGTATTGTACTTCAGTTCAGTTTTGACAAACAAAGGATCACTATTATCTGACAGCTCAAGTTACTCTACATAACCCTTTTTATATTCTCCCCCTGTGCAGTAAATATTTACCATCCAAAATGACATTAATGTTGATTATCAACAAAAAAGTGTGAATTGGAATTTAAAGTTCTTAAAGTCCATTTGTGTAAAAGTATAAATAACCAGGTCGGGTAAAAACTTTTCTTCATCAGCTTGGTTAGCTGTTCATATAGTAGTTATTTGTATGATCATAAATTGGTTATCCATTCATTAACTGATTTATCTGTATGCTGTGATGATTCCTGTCCACCTCCACAATAAGTGAAATAGAAATACCATATTTAATACACTGTAGGCAGTTTTTATCTATTTTTGAATTTACGGCACTTGGATTTTTTGAAACACTTATAAACACACCTAACACAAATACAAACACATATCTTGTTAAACACATAAATCTTTTAAAATCATCATAGAATATGCATCTTAATTACACAAATGCTAGCCCTATTACTATAACTTAATGCAGAATTAATTCCCCACCTTCTTATACTTCCCCAAGATTTACATCTTTATTTTGCCTTTCGACAGCTCAGTAGAATGAAAATAAAGTAGAAATCACTTTTATTACCGTCTCCCGGCATCGCATATTTCACAATTTTTGGGGTTCAGAGCGATGATTAGAATTCTGCTGCAAATGTGCCATGATGCATTTGGAAGGACAAGCTGTCCTCGATTTGCAACCTTAACTCACTCCTATAATTTTGCTGTCGTGTTATTTTCGGTCTTAAAAAGTTTATTTAATTGAGTGAATCCCGCAAAACCCTATCACTGTATACCTCTTCTCTCAATGTGAAATATGCTAATAATGAACGTCTTTGTTTTTGTTTGTTTACCCCCCACCCCCTTCTCTGTGCATCAGGTTGCCAAAGTGACTCACGTAGATGGAGACAGCTCCGTTAGATTCTCTTCAGAGACCTCCTTTGTTGTCGACAAATACGAAATCCTGTAAGAATATTTCAAGAAAAAGAAAATGGCCCAAGAAAAATAGTCCAAGTCTGTGCTCCAGAGAACGCTTGACAATTCCTTGCTTGCCCACCCTGTATACTATTACACAGACTGTGTACATCAACAGGACTCCATCATCCCTCTGCCAAATGCCCCTCCAAGTGCTGGGGCAGAGCTGCAGTGGTGTATTTATGTTTGTAAGAGCGGATGGCTCATCTGTAGCGTTAATAGAAATTTCCCAACTACAGCGATACTGTTGCCGACCTGCACAGAGGCCGACGGAAAATGGTTGCAGGGCAGGCCGCTAGTCACATCATGGTCAGTTTATCAGTATGACGCTGGGACGAGCTCTTGGGGGAACCTGAGAAAACGAGGCAATTGTATCAGCCTTCGCTCAAATTGGCCCAATTACTTAACATTCATCCTCCACAATCGTGCGTCTTCCCTCTCAATGTTGCATTGCAATAGTTTGATATGGCTGATTTGGGGTTCTCGCTTTCTGTTTCTGATTTTCTTAATAACTGCAGAGTTCTATTTGTATCTGTCATGATAAGCAATCAATCGAGTGTTGTTCTCGCCAATATCTCACTTTTGTTGTTGTGAGGACACTTTAGTAGAAAGGTTACAGATTGGACCTCTGTTCAAAAACAATTACTCAATATAAATTGTATGTTCTATCTGCAGTCATCTTCATTAATCTTATTGCAATGTGTCCTTTTTATTTTTAACATTTTTGTTGCTTTTGGCTGTATAATTTGTCACCATTTTCCTTCATATGGCATTGAAGTTTGACATGGAAGAGCAGAACCCCCCCATCAGTGAATATATTTGGTTATTTCAACTGATATTTTTATAACACCCTTGTATCCCCTCTTCACACAAAAGTAAGCTGTGTTTCAGTTATGGCAATTAAATAATAGTGAGATGTACCTTCAACATGGGCCACAAACAATGATGCTCTTAATGCAACACCACCCCTCCCTTACAAAAGAAAAAGGAAACCTACCATAGAGCATAGTTGATATTGGGCCCGTTACATCCATGCGCAAACACCCTTGTTTGTCAATTTATGATATATATATTTTTTTTGATAACTAGGACTAAATCAAGATTGATTCAAAGGGAGAATGTCTTGTTTATTTTTCACTTGGACTCCCCAAATGTCAATTTGGTAACAGTTGTGTGGATTTGTTGGAGTTGGAAATGACTAAATCAAGCATTTTTCACTAAATTTCTGAAGGGGAATCGTAACATTCCATTGTAAAATTAGGGGGGAAACAATCTTTAATGTAATAAAATGTATTCTTGAAAAGTACATGGTTGTTTCACTGTATGTAATTACTTAAAACTTATTACCACTGCTATTGCATGTATGTTGCATATCATTAGTACAGGTAATTGTCTCCTACCGCTCCTGTACTGTAATGCAGTTAGTGCCAGGCACCAATCTGGCTAAATACCACAGAAAATGGTTCGAAATATATTGAAATACACCATTGTATTTGGTTTGAGGAACATAATAAACCAGGCGGCCACGTTGGATTTTTAAAACTGACACGCGCCGCATCATTCGTAGATGGTGTACAAAAATAAATACAAGATGTAGGATATGTGGACGATACTTCGGCCACCCTTCAACTTTCTGGAGAGCAAGCGGGTGGTAAATATCCCTTACAGTCGGCTCCACGCTTGCGCGACATTAATGCGACCCAAAGGGCTTCGCAGTTTGCTCAGTATCAAGAAATATGTAAGAGAAAAGGGAGCAATACACTGGACAGCGCCCGTGGTTCGAACTCCAGGAGAAGCAAATAGCTCCTCAATAATTGTTTTTTATTTTTTAAACGAAGTAAAAATCTGTTCTGTCGACTAAAATGCCGCTAATGCTGTGTCAGAATGAAATGGGGGAAAGAAGGGAAAAAAAACAAACTGAACGGTCGACTAAAATGCCGCTAATCCTGTGTCAGAATGAAGTGGGGAAAAAAAAAAAAACACTGGACGGCGCCCGTGGTTCGATCCCTACTAGGGACGGGGAGCATTCTGGCAAGATTGACGTTGGAAGTAACCACTGAGCTAGACCAGTGCGAGATACGTAGTGGGAAAAACTAAGTTTTAATTTTTTTTTTTCATTAAAAATCCTCGTCATCGTATCTTAACCTAGATCATGCCCCCCCCCCCCCCCACCCCTCCCAAGTGTTTGGTCAACGAAACGTGACGAATATGTGTATTGGAGCATTTTGAGTTAGCGTCTCAAGAGTACGTAGGAACAGAGCCCTTTAGTCTGTCTCCATCTAGTGGTGTAGAATTGCAGCTACAACCAAACCATTACATTTCAAATAATTGATGCACAAAATACAAATAAATGTGCACTTGTGTAAATTGTCCAGAGACAAAATGTAACTGTAGCTCTAATAAGTCATTTCTAAATATTATTAACAATACCAACTAGTCTAATGTATTCCTTGTAATTGTGAAAACATGCACAGACATACTTTAAATAATAGGCTAATAGTGATGCTCTGAAGTTATCTCAACATACACGGAACCCTGTTACAATTTTTTTTTTTTTTTTTTTTTTAGACATCTAGAGGAGGAGAACGAAATTGAACTACATAACTCAGCAACTGACATCTTTAATCTAATTGTGCTGACTATGGTAGGCCTAATTGGGAAGAGTATTTGATATAATGGATAGTGGCAACAAGAGAAGATAAGTTTAACCGTGGACTTTAACACCCAGACACATGTAAAGCCCCCAATTAAGTTCAAAACAGAGACAATTGACTGCATTAAAATGAAAAATGAGCAAACATAATTCAAAAATAATAGATTTGTCTCGTCGTACGTCACATACTGACAACACTTGCGGTTGCAACAGTAGGATGCGCATCTCAAAACGCTACTGCCACGTATTGTGCATTACAACCTTGGTGACAATACTGTATACAGTCCGTTCCAAAAGTATTGGAGGTCAATTCCTTTGTTTTTGTTGTATACCGAAGACATTTGGGTTTCAGATCAAAAGATGGATATGAGACAATAGTTCTGAATTCCAGCTTTTATTTCACGGTATTTACATCTAGATGTGTTAAACAACTCAGGACAGAGCATGTTTTCTTTGAAGCAACCTAATTTTCAAGTGAGCAAAACCATTGGAATAGACATGATAATTAACTTAAATTGAATAACATTTAATATTTGGTGGCACAACCCTTACTTGCAATAACTGCATCAACCCTGCGACTCATAGACTTCACCAGACTGTTGCATATTTCTTCTTTTCCTTTCAACTTGTCCCGTTAGGCGTCGCCACAGCGCATCATCCTTTTCCATGTAAGGAGGATGCAGGATGACTCCTGCATCCTCCTCTCGAACACCAACTGCCATCATGTCTTCCCTCACGACATCCATCAACCTTCTCTTTGGTCTTCCTCTAGCTCTTTTGCCTGGCAGCTCCATCCTCATCACCCTTCTACCAATATACTCACTATTTCTCCTCTGGACGTGTCCAAACCATCGAAGTCTGCTCTCTCTAACTTTGTCTCCAAAACATCGAACCTCAGCTGTCCCTCTGCTGAGCTCATTTCTAATTTTATCCAACCTGGTCACTCTGAGAGCGAACCTCAACATCTACATTTCCGCCACCTCCAGCTCTGCTTCCTGTTGTCTCTTCAGTGCCACTGTCTCTAATCCGTACATCATGGCTGGCCTCACCACTGTTTTATAAACTGTGCCCTTCATCCTAGCAGAGACTCTTCTGTCACAGAACACACCTGACACCTTCCTCCACCCGTTCCAACCTGCTTGGACCCGTTTCTTCACTTCCTGACCACACTCAACATTGTTCTGGACGGTTGACCCCAAGTATTTAAAGTCCTCCACCCTTGCTATCTCTTCTCCCTGTAGCCTCACTCTTCCCCCCAGCGCCCCTCTCATTGATGCACATATATTCTGTCTTACTTCGGCTTATCTTCATTTCTCTGCTTTCCAGTGCATGCCTCCATCTTTCTAACTGTTCCTCCAGCTGCTCCCTGCTTTCACTGCAGATCACAATTTAATCTGCAAACATCATGGTCCACGGCGATTACAGTCTAACCTCATCTGTCAGCCTATCCATCACCACTGCAAAAAGGAAGGGGCTCAGGGCTGATCCCTGATGCAGTTCCACCTCCACCTTAAATTCTTCTGTCACACCTACAGCACACCTCACCGCTGTTCTGCTACCCTCGTACATGTCCTGTATTATTCTAACATACTTCTCTGCCACTCCAGACTTCCGCATGCAGTACCACAGTTCCTCTCTGGGTACTCTGTCATAGGCTTTCTCTAGATATAAAAGACACAACGTAGCTCCTTCTGACCTTCTCTGTACTTCTCCATCAACATCCTCAAGGCAAATTATGCATTTGTAGTATTCTTTCTAGGCATGAAACCATACTGTTGCTCGCAAATATTCACTTCTGTGCTGAGTCTAGCCTCCACTACTCTTTCGCATAACTTCATTGTGTGGCTCAACAACTTTATTACAGAGGAACTTTATTCCTCTGTAGTTCCCACATCTCTGCACGTCACTCTTGTTCTTAAAAATGGGCACCAGCACACTTTTCCTCCATTCCACAGGCATCTTCTCAATTCTGTAGAACAAGCTGGTCAAAAACTTCACAGCCACCTCTCCTAGATGCTTCCATAACTCCACAGGAATGTCATCAGGACCAACTGTCTTTCCATTTTCATCCTCTTTTTCGTCCTCTTTTGTGCCTTTCTAACTTCCCCCTTACTAATCATTGCTACTTCCTGGTCCACCACACTTGCCTCTTCTACTCTTCTTTCCCTCTGATTTTCCTTATTAATCAACTCATCAAAGTATTCGTTCCATATATCTAGCACACTACTGGCACCAGTCAACACATTTCCATCTCTATCCTTAATCACCCTAACCTGCTGCACACCCGT
Organism: Phycodurus eques; assembly: GCF_024500275.1. Taxonomy (NCBI): domain Eukaryota; kingdom Metazoa; phylum Chordata; class Actinopteri; order Syngnathiformes; family Syngnathidae; genus Phycodurus; species Phycodurus eques. The sequence goes on from NC_084531.1 coordinate 3,356,765, forward strand.
CCCATCTCTATCCCTCTGTCTGGCCAACCTGTATAGATCCTTTTCTCCTTCTTTAGTTTCCAACCTGGCATTCATGTCATCATATGCCTCTTGTTTGGCCTTTGCCACCTCTACTTATGCCCTGTGTCACATCACAATGTATTCCTTTCTCCTCTCCTCGGTCCTCTCAGTGTCCCACTTCTTCTTAGCTAGCCTCTTTCCTGGACTTTGAGGTTCCACCACCAAGTCTCCTCCTCTTTCCTACCAGAAGATACACTAAGTACTCTCCTGCCTGTCTCTCTGATCACCTTGGCTGTAGTGTTCCAGTCTTCTGGACGCTTCTCCTGTCTACCAAGAGCCTGTCTCAGCTCTTCCCGAAAAGCTGCACAACACTCGTCCTGTCTCAGCTTCCACCACATGGTTCTCTGCCCTGCCTTTGTCTTCTTAATCTTCCTCCTTCTTTTTCTTTGGATGATCGCGCATACAGAATTTGTTTGGCAATGTTTTAAGCGGGATCCCTTTCTTGAAGCAACCCTCTGCATTTATCCGGGCTTGTGGCCGGCCTACAGTTTGCACTGGCTTGTGCCCCCCCCCCCCCCCCCCCCCCCCCCCCCCCATAGGGCTGCATGAGACTGTTGCATTCTTCACTTGAAATACTTTCCCAGGCCTTTCCTGCAGCCTCTTTTTCTTTATGGGGGTTTCTCCATTCAGTCTCCTCTTCAGGAGGTAAAATGCATACTCGATTGGATTAAGGTCCGGTGATAAACTTGGCCAGTCTAAGACCTTCCACACTTTCCTCCTGATGAAGTCCTTTGTTGTTTTGGCAGTGTGTGTTTTGGGTCACTGTCTTGTTGCATGATGAAGATTCTCCTGATTAGTTTGGATGCATTTTTCTGTAAATTGCCAGACAAAATGGTTTTGTAGACTTCAGAATTCATTCTGCTGCTACCATCATGAGTTACGTCATCAGTAAAGACAAGTGAGCCCGTTCCAGAAGCAGCCATGCAAGGCCAAGCCGTGGCATTACCTCCACATTGCTTCACAGATGAGCTTGTGTGTTTTGGATCAAAAGCAGATCCTTTCTTTCTCCATACTTTGGCCTTTCCATCACTTTGGTAGAGGTTAATCTTGGTCTTATCAGTCCAGAAAACTTTGTTCCAAAACTTTTGTGGCTCATCTCTGTACATTGCAAAATCATCAGTACAGTTTTTCTTATTGTGTGACGTCTCCCTCACAATTCTGAGGACCCGGGTTGAAATCCGATTTCGCTTGTGTGGAGTTTGCATGTTCTCCCCGTGCCTGTGTGGGTTTTCTCTTGATACTCCGGTTTCCTCTCATATCCCCCCCAAAAAACATGCATGCTAGGTTAATTGAAGACTCTAAATTGCCCGTAGATGTGAATGTGAGTGTGAATGGTTGTTTGTTTGTTTGTGTCCTGCGATTGGCTGGTGACCAGTTCAGGGTGTACCCCGCCTCTCGCCCAGAGTCAGCTGGGATAGGCTCCAGCACGCCTGTGACCCTCATGAGGATAAGCAGTATGGAAAATTGATAAATTATTTTATTTCATTCATTATTGAGAGGTGCACCATTCCTTTAGGTGCTGCAGTACAAGATCAATGCAAGGAGTGGATAGATTAAGCCTCTATTTCATCTTCCTGTTCCAAAATTCAATTTAATATATGGTTCGCGGGCGGCACAGTGCATTTTCTCCCCGTGCCTGTGTGGGTTTCCCCCGGGTACTCTGGTTTCCTCCCACATCCCAAAAACATGCACAGTAGGTTAATTGAAGACTCTAAATAGTCCATAGGTATGAATGTGAGTGTGAATTGTTGTTTGTTTCTATGTGCCCTGCGATTGGCTGGCAACCAGTTCAGGGTGTACCCCGCCTCCTGCCCACAGTTAGCTGGGATAGGCTCCAACACACCCGCGACCCTAGTGAGGATAAGCGTTGTAGAAAATGGATGGATGGATATGGTTCACGGATAACAGCCATTTGAGATATTACAGTATATGGATGAGGACATATACTTTTGTTTTGTACTTTTTCCACATTGAAATCATGAGCAGACTTTGGAATTCATGTCGTTTTACCAAATGTGAAAATACAATGGTCACCTTATTATTTTCTTTACTGTGTGTAGACGCATCACTCAATCATTCAGGGGAATGGTGAAGCTTGCAATGCAAGTTATATCACTGCCCGCTTACCCCCAAATTCAAACCCGCTTGTCTCCCTAAACCTCTCCACCACCTGGGAGTGCACACAAAAAAAGCCATTATGTTTCAAAGTAATGCATGTTTGTGTACTTCTATCTAAAATGCATCTATCTGTCTTTACACGTTCACACATCATATTTGTGTGTGGATTTAGTTTCTGTGAGTGATTGCCGTTTACTCTCTTTAGTCATGTTTTGCTTTATTTCATCCGAGACAAAAGGATATGCAGGTATAATCTATCCTGTAGAAATTCTGGACATTATCATTGCCCATTGTGTGATTAAACAATATTGAGGAGATATGCAATGGAGAAACACCTCAAGGGTTGCCAAGAGGCTACACCAATACCAATACCCTCCCCTACGGTTCCACAAAGTACAGTCTTAATTTCTTCAGCAGTGAAGCCAAAAGTGACACCTGTGCTAGAGAGATGAAGAATAATCCAAGGATCACCACCAAGACCTGAATCTGGGCTATGCTGACGGCAACGTCTCAAGGCAGACAGTCCAACAAACGCTGCACACTACACTACTCCAGGCTACAAGTATGGAATTAGATTCGTGCCGAACAGAATCACACAAAACTTTTTAAATCGCAAACAAAAAAGAAAGACGATCAAACAAAACGTCTTGAAACACAAGCAAAAAAAAAATAAAATAGGAGGAATGCGTCCACATTGGCTAGCTTGTTTTGAGTGACAGCTAATGTCCCGGATGTGATTTTTTCTTTTTTCGTGTCACACTGAGCAGAGCCAGCGACAAGAATGTAAACTAAAATTTTCGATCACCTTAAGGAAGTCTATCTATCATATGTTGTCAATGCTGTGTACTGCGAAGTAGTAATATTGTAACATTATGCTAGTAACATGTTAGACGTGCAGAGCCACAGTTTATCGACAATTTAACAGCTAAATACCGTTAGCTACATTGCCAACGTTAGCTACCATACTGCCTCGTCAGTACCGTATACTATATGGCTATTGGCCACATTTCTTAATGATATCATAACCTGGGAATTACATTACTGATTGTAATTAAACACTGACAACCAGTACGTCTTCGCATAAAAGGGAAGCACAAATCGTAGGATTTCCTTCAAGAGCTTGATTATATACAATATTCTGACTGGGCGTAGACAAAAAAGACAAAAAAAAAAACCTTAGGGTTTATTTCAATATTAAGTTTGCATTCATATCAAATGTTTTGAAATTAGTGTTCGCAGCAAACAACTCTAATGCATGAATAAATCTTGGTCAGCTAAGACCTCCATCAACCTACCCTCAAGTAATATCACATTTCTTTATTTTTGTCCCAGTCTTTTCTCCAGACAGAATGGCTTAGGATGAAGATGCATTCAATGCCCCCTGGAGTGATAAAGTGGTTGACTGGACAGGAAGACCGGCATCTTCTAAATGCAGACCGAGAAACACCGAGGCTCGCAGTTCTTTCAAAGTTGTCCTTAGTTCCTTTGTGGCTTCCTGGATTAGTCATTGCTTTTCTCCTGAGGTAATCTTTGTGGGCCGGCCGCTCCTAGGAAGATTCACCACTGTTCCATGATTTCTCCATGTGAGTTTAATGGCTCTCCCTATAGTTTGCTGGAATCCGAAAGCTTTAAAAATGGGTTTTGTAACCCTTTCCAGATTGACATGTGTCAATTACTTCATTTCTTGACTATTCTGGAATTTCTTTGGAATTTGTCATTTTGTTGTAGATTTTTTTTAGATTTTTTTTTTGTCTGACTTGATTTTGTCAGGACAGATTCTGTTGAAGTGATTTCTTGACTGAACAGGTCTGGTAATCAGGCATGGGTTTGATCAGTGAAAATTAACCAAAAATTGTGATTCGCCACAATCAATTCATGATTTAACAAGGGGGCTAATTACTTCATACAGGGCCAGGTAACTTTGAATATTTTTTTCCTTTTAAATGAAACCACCATTTAAAAACAGCGTTTTAAGTTCACATTTACACAGTTATATTTGTCTGATATTTACATTTGTTTGATGACCTCAAACATTAAAGTGAGGAAACTATGCAAAAATATCAGAATTTGAGAAGGGGGCCAATACTTTTTCACGGTACTGCAGGTGTAACCTTTAATATTTGTATTTATTTTAGTTGACAAATATTGTAAATGTGCAACAAAAGTGAGTAGACCTGACTGTCTACTGTAAAAAGCCATAAGAACAATCACTTAAAAAAATGCAATATGGCAGGGTCGTGAATGGTGACCCATGATAATAGCGAGGGAACACTGTAGTTTTACTGTATTGTTAGTGTATTATTACACTGGTCTGTTTGTACTTGTAAGACAAAAATGATAGTTAAGAATGTTAGAATGTTACTTGAAATATTGCCTGTGCTGAGCATAAGGTTTTATGATGGCAAACCTTTGAGTGAAATTAATTCACTTCACATTATTACCCATCGGGTAAATGTTTAGAAATTACAATAACGTTGACGTGAAATATCGTCTCGGAAAGTTTGACTTCCACGCTACATTGAGAACCATCTCAGGGCAGCATTTTTTGGAGCACCCATTAGCTAATTAGCACCAACTAAGTAAGACTAAACATAAGCAGCTTTATTGGCAGCGACTCGCAGACAGGGCTTGGCCACTTTGGTTTGTGGTCTCATCAGTCATAGGTCAAACGAGCGTGTCTTTCACAACAAAAAGTCCCTGCTGTTTCTGCTATTACAGCACACATACACAGTTCTCTATTTGATGTCAGTGAGGGCAGCTTGTAAGCAGACAATGAGCGACCAAGGACATAAGCAACATCCGTTGAAACGCTGCAGACTAACAGATGGGTAAATGCAGGGAGATGACGTGTGTGTGTGTGTGCATGCGTGTGTGTGCGTGTGTGTGTGTGTGTGGTGCGGAGGGGGAGGAGTTCAAGTGAGTTTACCAGCACCCATACTTGGACTGTGGGTGTTGTTATAGAGGAGGGGGTGATGGCATCCCCCTCCTCGTAAAAAGAGGGTGTGTCTGTTTTCCGAATGAATGAACAGGATGATAAGCTTTGAAAGGGTCTCACAGGAGGGAGAGGGAGAGGGGTGAGCCGGGCCGCCCTGTTGTCTTTGGCTTGCGAGAAACACACTTTTTTTGGGTGTGGGGGGTGTGTGTGTGGGGGGGGGGGGGGGGCTGCTGAGTCAGAGTGCATGTTTTGACTGGAATTAAAACTACACAATCGACTACTACGCTGTTTGGAATCGAGGCAAAGGTCATTTCTGAGAGGGGTCAGACTTGGGGAAAGTTTTGTACCAACCCATCTGTGTTGTCGGCTTCTCTCTTGGATTCAGCGATGATGCTGAAGAAGGTGCGATTCAAGGTAGGAGAATGTTTACAATCTTTTTGACTGTCAAGATGAGCACAAGGGTTGTTGTATCTTTTTGATAGCGTAAAAAATAAAGTTTCAATAATTGTCGGGGAAATTTACATTGACAATACTGCATCAGGAGCAATGTTCTGACAGATACTCATACATTGACTGGGGCAACCGGGAGTCACAACAGCACACTCCTGATTGCAAGACAGCTGTTTTAACCCTGTGATATAAAACCTAAATGTCAATTCCTGTCTAGAGATTGACACAAGACATCTACTCTTGAACAATTATTCCCAACCATGGTGCTGTGAGAAATTGTCAGGTTATCCAAATTCATGTCATTAGTCCAAAAATGATTCATTTATTAGAAATAATACATTTTTGTTCAACTATCTATACCAGTGATGTAAAGTGACAGGCAGAACAATTAAATAGTCTTCCACTAGATTGTAGGAAGGTAGTTACGTGTGTATTGAGTTCTTGTGACATTTTGTTTGGTTGTGCGACGTGAGATTTTTTTCCCCAATGTAAAATGCGTCTTACCTCAATAAAGGTTGGGAAACACTGCTCTAGAAGTAACATAAATCTGAAGATCATCGATAGAGCCGTCCCTATAGCTTGCTTCATGCTAAAGATCTTTATCCTCTTGAAAGTCACAATCTTTGCTAACCTCCAGAAAACCACTCAGAATGTGACTGAGCAGAGCTGACTTGGTGCTTGTTGGGTCTTCATTAGCAGTCCTGCTGGCACTGCAGTTCAAAGGGAAAACTGTTCAGTCTGGCCAGCGACACTAAGGCGATCATTACGGCACAGCACAGGGACAGGAACAAGAGTTCACGTGGCTTCTGACTCGGAACGACTTTAGGCGACGAATCAAAGATTTACTGTAAGAAACATGCAACCACAGAACCACATCTATCTATCTATCTATCTATCTATCTATCTATCTATCTATCTATCTATCTATCTATCTATCTATCTATCTATCTATCTATCTATCTATCTATCTATCTATCTATCTATCTATCTATCTATCTATCTATCTATCTATCTATCTATCTATCTATCTATCTATCTATCTATCTATCTATCTATCTATCTATCTATCTATCTATCTATCTATCTATCTATCTATCTATCTATCTATCTATCTATCTATCTATTCTAATCTAATCTAATCTATCTACTTATCAATGCTCAGTCCAAACTTTACTGGTTCTGAAAACAAATTTGCTATCACAGCGTCATTGTAACCTTTAAGGATACGTTACCTTACCTGACTCCAGAGTCTCCACTTTGCTGCAGCGTTCCGTTTCAGTGCTGCCCTCAGTCTCCTCGCAAATAAAACTGGTCTCTTTCCCATGGCCAGCAGCCACATGTCAAGAAGTAAACACAGCAGACCGTCCCTGTTGTTGTTTCTTAGAAGGTCTCGTTCTGACTGATGGTGTGGTTTTCGCACTTTAACGCAAGGCTGTTTTTTAAGTGGAAAATTGACAGAGCTAAACCGAGGTTGCATTTTGTCCCCCATTTTGCTATTTTCTTTGGTATCATCTCTCATCAGTCACGAAAAAATGCTTTTTAATGAACAGCAGTATGTATGTACAATACTTTAATATGTATGCATGTACAGTACTTAAACGATATAAATAGTGGTTGTCTCAAGTCCCTCTGTCTCAAGAGACTTGGCAGCGTTCCGGTCAAGAAACTGAGCTAACGACGAATTTGATATATTACCACCGCAGGGGTTTCACAGCCGGGACACATGAGTAAGTGATTTATCGCCGTGTTGAATATTGTGGCCATCAAGCTGTTGGGATGCGGACCATTAAGTCCTGTTAACAGTGAGCTGTAGAATCTGAAAGGCCGAGGGCACATGTTGATGTTATTCTACATCGGTCCCACTTTCACCTGTTGTTGTCAGCTGTTCCTGTCCTCCACTGAGAGGTGACTCTTTTCCCGAGGGATGTGTCACACAGTGAGGGTGAGGGATGATGGCATTTACCCTAAACATGAGGGTGTATACAAAATATTTACTTCTTGTAGCAATAGCGGGCTGCATGTAACACATAGCAAGATATGCAGAAATAAAGTCGTTGTCAGCAAACCGAGACTTTTTGGACAATTTGGACAAAGCCCTGATGTCAACCCCATCAAGTGCATTTTTAATGAACTATCACAGAGATCATGATTCAGCCTGACCTCACAAATATTCTTGTCCCGCTAACACACTTCAAAATACTGCAGAACAGTGATTCTCAACTGGTCGGTCGGGACCCATTTTGGGTGGGTCACGGGCAGTTCGTAAAAAAATGACATGTATTCCTTTTCTTTTTTTTACAGTATGGTACAGAGGAGTAACAGGTTCCCACATGGAACAACAAGAAATACTTTTCTAGCCACTAGTCTACTCTTTGGTTGGTGGTCGTTATGGCAAGCAATATGCCTTTGGCAGTATAGCAAACTCATTTGAAACGGCATTTAAAAACATACCGGTAATATATTGTACATGTGTTTTCAGAGGCTATTTTTAAGCATAAAACGTTTTCGCAGATGTTGTTTATCCGGTCTGTTTAGATCACTGATATTAATAATTGGTTTCCCAGATGAGCCAAATAAACAAAAAAAAATATTTAAGAAAGTGCTTCCACATTTTTTATTCATAATGGGGAAAATAACTGACCTTTCTTCTGATGAAAGGCATGCAATATTCCGGAGCCTTTCAAAAGGAAAGAAAACATTTCAAGAAAACGTCAGCAAAATTATTACAAAATTGTACGTGACTCCTAAAAAAAAAAAAACTACACAAAAAAACAAAACAGTAGTCAACATGGTGTTTTTCAGTTAGGAATGTTAAAATATTTCTTCAAAGTTTGCCTGCAAAATTAAGAGAGGTTATATGACAGCAACAGTTTGAGCCTGGAACAAATGAATTTACTTCAGAAAAAGTAGTTTTTTTCATTTGAGTCATTTGACCAACTTAGAAAGTATTGAAGGTTCCACTTTATTTGCTGTTTCCCCACAGTATGCCAATATCTGAAAGTATTATCCTTCATATGAGAAGAATGTATGTTTTGGGCTATTCACTGATGTACAATGAAACACTTGCACTGGAAAAACTTGGGGGAAAAAATATCAGTAATTTAGCCATTCATGCAAAAAATAAAATCCTCTGAAAACATTCGTTGGAAGCATTTGTAAAGACAAAAGTATGTTAGAAAATCGGCAGCCTCCGAGGCTCGAATTCTGTATGCCTGTGTGGAATTTTCTTTCAGTAACAGTTCAAACAGCAGCAAGTCGAGTTTCCATCAAACTGCATTCTAGCAACTTTTTCTTCTCACGCCGCCCTGTGACCTTCTGTCTGCCATCGTCTACCTTTAGTTCATGTCATCATGTCATCTGTAATTTTTGTCTGCATCTCCATCCAATCAATGTACATTTACAAAAACATATTTAAAAATAAAACAATAAATCCTATAACATTTTATTTTAAGTATTACTCTAATGAAAGTAATAGGGCTGTAAATCAATGTGTTTCCTCAAGTGTGAACACTTGTTGTGTTAGTTGTAGCAACATAACAAGTGGCCGCCATTGTTGTGGAATCTTCTAAGAAAGAAGAAAACATGGAATGAGCACTTCAAATGCCTTTAAAACCTTCCATAACAAGTACAAGTACAAAAAAATAAATAAAAAATTGATTACAATTGAAAGTATATGACTTATTCTACTGCTCTTCTCACAAAGAATGTTCCATTTGCACTATTTCAGTCAGGTTTTTAGGGCAAATGACGTTGTTTTGAAACGTCACGGTAATTTTGGTGACTTGGAGAACCGCTCAGAATTTCGGCCTGTACGAGCTTATTGGTGGATAAGTTTCACTGAAACATATCAGCCAGTTGGAGAAGGTCTTCCCCGAGTAGCAGACCAATCGAAAGGGTCGATGAGATACATACTGTATGTTGGGAAAGAATCAATTTCTACTGTTTTGCTCTCATTCGAAGGATTCCCCCCCCCCCCCCCCCCCCCCCACCAAATTTTCTGTTGGTGGATATTACACAAACACATTGGCCAAAAAGGCCATTTTGTCTCACACACACACACAAAAAAAAGCAAAAAAACATACATTTATCCGGAAAACATCATCTAATTTTCAAAATTCTTGGTGCGTTCCAACCAGACTCAACATTTTGACAGACTGTCATTTTTGGGGAAATATTGTCACATGGCTTGTGTTAGCTCCTATGCCAACTGGTCAAGAACAAACAAACAAAAACAAAAATTGTTTGTGTGTGTGTGTGTGTGTGTGTGTGGGGGGGGGGGGGGAGGGTCAATCAATGCCCGTCGCACATGGTGCCATTTGGTCCAGGACCGTCTCTGAGTAACGGAGTTGCATTGGTTTGAGTGACGCACTCCACTGCAGCAGAAAACATATATATAAAAAAGGAAAAATAGAATAATAGAATAGAGGACTTATGTCTACTTTGGTCAGAGTAATGAGCTTGATGAAGTTATTTGTGCTGAGTTATGTAGCTAACGTTTTTTTGTCTTCCCAGCTGGCTAAAAAGGTTAAGTAGTAGTAACAAGGTTGTGTGTATTTTAAGAAACAACTTACTACTATTTAAAATAGGCTTGTGATAAAACTGAATGTTTTAACAATTACAGGAAGAATTCGATCCAAAAAAGCTGATTTGAAACTCATTTTATCCGTTATATTTGATTTGTAAATTTGTCACCAAGTGAGAGGGACAAGAGAAAAAAAGCCATTCTGGTTATTAGTCATCATGTGTAATGTTACTGCATTAAATATTGTACCTGTATTTGTTTTTATGTTAACTTGATGCTTTTTATACAAGGTCACATTGCCATGCTCCTTCTGGCCAGGGGACTACCACTGGAAATGGAGCCCTCTGGCTATAATTGGGGGGATTTACATTTTATTGTTAAAATGTTTATTGATGTAAATTGTCCCTGTATAACAAATAAAAGAGAAAGGTTGACCAAGCTTCTCTGCGGAATGTAGCTCTATACACTAGGTGGCGCCAGTGTTCTTCCATCTGATATCTAAACGCCATCATCATCGTCACCACCCTCCACAAAAGCCCCCCCCCCGCCCCCCCAAAAAAAGAAAAACTAAATAAATAATAAATAAAATAATAGAAGCCTCATTTCAGAGTGGAATGACAGAGCGTGACATAAAAGCTGACTTGGAAGCCATTGTTGGAATATGCCGCCACTCACACAATAGTGTTGAATAAAACATCTCTCTGGTGGCATATTGTGGGCCCATAATGGAGCTGCCACTTCCTGCTGAATGGCCTGCAGGCTTCGTGGTGAGGGAGGTGGGGGGAACATGTGGGAGTCTGATCCACCGCCCATCAAGTGCAAAAACATCCATCCATCCATTTTCTGTACCGCTTATCCTCACTATGGTCGCGGGTGTGCTGGAGCCTCTCCCAGCTAACTGAAAAAAAAAAAAAAAATAAAATAAAAAAAAAAAAAAATAAATATGATGAAAAATTCCCCCCCCTCCAGCTGTTAACTTCCTCCTTTCTGTCAGCTCTGATTCAATTGCTAGTTGAAAATGTTCACTTTTTTTATCCACTAAGTGATACTCTCCAATCTAATCACAAAGCATCAAGACAGTAGACATTCGAGCCTTTGATGCTTATAATAAGCGCTTCCCTCAGCTCTGCCCTCAGGTTATGCAAGTCTTTTTTGACGGCGGCAGGATTTGATTGGGTGCGTGGGTGCTGTTGATGTGTTGCAGGGGGGGGGGCAGCCAAATATGTTTTTCATTAAAGATGAAAAGTGTTGACTGTCTCAGATGTCTGTTTATGCAAAGTCTAAAAGCGTGTATTCACATAAAGAGAAGACTTTACCCCTCCCACCCCTACTGGTTTATAGTTACCTGGAGGCTCATCCGTTAATACATTTCTGGTCTGGTTCTACTTAAACAAGAATGTGAGGTACCTTGCCACATCATCACTAGCATGCTTCCATCCACATAAAGAAGTAAAGGCCAAAACCAGCAAATTATCTCTATGCCAGGAGTGTCCAAACCTTTTCTTCTTGAACAATTGTGGTTTATTTATTAAAAAAGACAAAAAACGCTCGATGACAAAGCAAAAAGTCAAGGATTTTTCAGAATTTTGAGGTGGCCCGCAGCCCTGCAGCAGCAGAACCCCATCTCCACATTCAAACTCAAAACAAGAGCAATCTGTATATAGCTGACCTTAAAATGGAGCAGAAAGTGGAGCAAGCAATCATTCATGCGATTTGTTGCTGTCACGGAATTATCTTTATTTATCAGGGTATTATGACTAGAAATATTGTTACTATTTTAGCAAGTCGTGAATTTAGCCAATTTGCGGGGATAGGGACCGAGCCCTGCCGTGAATCAGAATCAGAATCAGAATCATCTTTATTTGCCAAGTATGTCCAAAACACACAAGGAATTTGTCTCCGGTAGTTGGAGCCGCTCTAGTACAACAAACAGTCAATTTACAGAACACTTTGGGGACATAAAGACATTGACAAAAAACAATTGTGCAAAAAGATGCAGAGTCCTCTAGCACTTAGAGCAGTTCGAACGACTAATATTGCAATAGTCCGGTGCAATGACCATTGTGCAAAGGGCGCTGAGACTTCAAGGAGTGTGTGCGGTTTAAAGTGACGAGTAGTGCGATCATCTGGGACAATGTTGGTTGTGCAAATGTTGCAGATACTCCTTAATCAGTGTGCAAATGGAGCAGATGCTACTCTGGCATGAGTGGCCAGTATATGCAAATAGTGCAGCATGGCAACAACTACACTGAGTGCACGAGTAATACATAATTGGCCCCACAGAAATGTGACAACGAACTCAAGTCAAAAAATTTCCAGCTTGTTGTAATGGAATTATAGGTTAGGTGTTTAAGAAGTTGATCGCAAGAGGGAAGAAGCTGTTGGAATATCTACTAGTTCTAGTTTGCGTTGATCGGTAGCGCCTACCTGAGGGAAGGAGCTGGAAGAGCTGGTGACCGGGGTGCAGACGGTCCGAGAGGATTTTGCACGCCCTTGTCTTAGTTCTGGCAGCGTGCAAGTCCTAAATGGTGGGTAGGGGGGTACCGACAATCCTTTCAGCAGTTTTGATTGTCCGTTGCAGTCGGAGTTTGTTCTTTTTTGTAGCAGCACCAAACCAGACTGTGATGGAAGAACACAGGACCGATTCGATGACCGCTGTGTAGAACTGTCTCAGCAGCTCCGGTGGCAGGCCGTGCTTTCTCAGAAGCCGCAGGAAGTACATCCTCTGCTGGGCCTTTTTGAGGACGGAGTTGATGTTGTTCGCCCACTTCAGGTCCTGAGAGATTGTAATTCCCAGGAACTTGAAGGTCTCGACGGTTGACACAAGGCAGCTGGACAACGTGAGGGGCAGCTGTGGCGAAGGATGCCTCCTGAAGTCCACGATCATCTCTACCGTCTCGAGCGTGTTCAGCTCCAGGTTGTGTCGGCCGCACCACAGCTCCAGCCGCTCCGCTTCCTGTCGATATGCAGACTCGTCACCGTCCTTGATAAGGCCGATGACAGTGGTGTCATCTGCAAACTTCAGGAGCTTGACAGTCGGGTTCGCGGAGGTGCAGTCGTTCGTGTAGAGAGCAAGAATCCACGAATACCTGACGTCCTCCCAAAGGGATTTGCAATTGGGTATAGATGCCACAAAAGGGCGGCAAAGCACTTCAAATGGAAAGGGATCATAAAGCATCAACGCCATTTCTTTTAGCTTGTACACAAATGCCCCCGCCCCCCGCCCCCCACCGCTTCCAAATAGTAGACACACACACAAAGAGAGATATACAGTATTTTAATTATTTAATCCAACAAACATGTTTTTTTTCTTTTACCGTAAAAACTGATCATTGTGGGTGTGGAAAAGTATGTGACCCATTGTTGCACCATATACCGGTACCAGTACCGTGCCAAGGTATTTTGATGTTTAAAATAGCACAGTACCAGTTTTTTTTTTTTTTTTAAGTACCGGTAGTTAAAAAAAAAAAACATACGCGACAGCACTCATATGGTGTCTTAAAGGCCGTTACACAAAAAAAACGACAGTCAGCGCGTGACTTCCTGAAATGGCTTCAAAGTGCTGACTAGCTCCTGCGGACGAGTTAGCACGTATTAGCGTTAGCCACCCGGAAGTAACCTCAGAGTCCGCAGCACACGAGGCTTTGTGAGCAAAGCCAGTGTAATACAGTATGCAGGGGATTTTCCCGTGCTGTTAGGCAAACTCTGCATTTGATGCACACGAGAGTCAGTGTTACCAGCAGGAGATCGATAGCATCGATAGCATGAGACGACTTAGCTTGGAGCGCTTCAACACAGATACAGGCTACACTCGTCGTCGGAGACCACTCTGGAAATCGGGGCCTTCGAGAAGAATAAAAATACGCCCGAATGCAAACGGAAAATCACTTACTTTCCAAGTGGAACCTGAAGATCCACTTTTTGAGTGTCGTTGCTCCGTACCCAATGAAAAACAGCACTGCAATGAGTGGGTGCGCATGTATTGTTGACAATGGGAGAAATCAAATGCAGTCAAATACAAGAATACTTCACGCTAAAAGCTTAATCGGTCTTACGTATGACTAAAGTACATTATGGATGAATATAAAAATATAGTAATGGAAGTAATTGTAATGGATATTAGACCCCTTGTTTCTTCAGTTTCTTGTTCATTTTTATTGCCAGGTGCAACTATGGTTCTATGGTTTTCTTGATAATAACCAAAATCATATTTAATATTACAATTAAGGTTATTTATTCTTCAGGTAAAATGCATTTAGGCAGCACGGTGGGCGACTGTTTAGGACATCTGCCTCACAGTTCAAATCCTGCCTCACCGGTGTGGAGTTTGCATGGTCTCGTCGCGCCTGCGTGGGTTTTCTCCTGGTAATCCGGTTTCCTCCCATATCCCCAAAACATGCATGATAGATTAATTGAAGACTCTAAATTGCCCGTAGGTGTGAATGTGTGTGCGACTGTTTGTTTGTTTATACTGTATGTGCCTTGCGATTGGCTGGCGACCAGTTCAGGGTGTACCCCGCCTCTCGCCCGAAGATAACTGAGATAGCCTCCAGCACGCCCGCGAGCCGTGTGAGGAGAAGCGGTGTGGAAAATGGATGGATAAATATAAAAAAAAGTAACAAGTTTTTTTGTCAGTTTTCATTCCACTGCTTTTACTTATGTTTTAGATTTTTGCTGTGGTATCGTTTCAGTACCTCTATCAAGGTACTTTATGCAGGTATAGTATCAAAGTCACAATTGTGGTATCATGACATCACTAATGCGAACCCTTGTATTAGTAGCTTGTGGCACTTCCTTTTGCAACCATTACTCTAACCAGACATTAATTGTAACTACTAATCAGTCTCTCACATCTGTTTATGGGGATTTTTGCCCAATGATTCATGTAAAACTCACCCAATGGAGAGAGGTTGGAGTGACATCTGGTATGTACCAACTTATTCAGGTCTGGCCACAACATTTCAGTTCAATTCACAATACAAATCCTATTTCTTTGATGTCATTCCTTGTACTTTTGCTGGAATGCGTTGGTGCATTGCCTTGTTGTTTAATCCATATCCATCCCAGCTTCAACTCCCTGAATGATGGCAGGAGATTCTGGTCAAAATTTCATTCACGGCCACTGACGGCTAAATCAATCAAATACCCATATTAATTGGGAGGGCTGGCAATGAATGTGTTTTAATATGCCTGGAAATTCATGGCTCTTAATATACAATGGAGTCGTCCAGGTCCAGAAGTGAAAAGCACCCCCAGACCTTCACATTTCCACCACCATGCTTTAAATTGGGAACAGGATATTTACTTCATAAGCAGTGCTGGCTTTTCTCCAGTCATGGTGGTTATGATTCTATTTTTGACTCGTTTGTCCAGAGAAATGACTTCCAAAAGGCCTCTGGCTTGTCCAAGTACTCTCTGGCAAAGTTGAAAAGGGCAGATTTGTTCTTTTTTAAGAGCGTATGCTTCCTTCTAGAAACTCTCCCATGAATGTCATGGGACGCATGCACGTTTATTTGAGATGCTGCCAGAGAGATCTGCAACTCTCTAGAGGTGATATCCGGGTCAGCTTGGACTTTTTTTGTTGTGGTGTTTCTGGTTGATAGTTTTGATGGGCGTCCAATTTTGGCAAAGTTGCTGTCATATTGAAGATATATATTTTTAAATGATTTCTGGAATCTTTCGAGAATGGTCTGACAACCATCTACAGGTGGATGGGCTGTCAATACCGTCATCTTCATGTCAACGGCTTTCTCCTTTGCCATTGGTTTTGTCGATTTGTCTGGGACCACAGTTTAGTTGCTTTCATCTCTCTATTTAGCGCAGGCCAAACCCTTTCCAAAGGATGTCTCGTTTCATTGGTTCTTTCACTGGTCTATGTAAATTATTTAATAAGCACCCAAATGTTTAGCCTGCTAACAAGGTTAGTTTCATGTTTTCTTTTTTTTTTTTTTTTTGTTTTTTGTTTTTTTTTACAAAAACAGTGACCATGTCAGGAGGGTTCAGAAACTTTCAACCATCACTGTATGACAATCAACAATATTAAACTATGGCTTAAAAATTGCCTCTAGGGTTAATACAAGTTTAATTATAGTGACAATGTGACCCTTGAACATATTATTACTCGTCTTATTATTTCCTGTTGAAAAAAATTCTGAACAAATAGGAGGTCAACCATTGCAGTGGAACGGAATGTTTGACCATGAAGGTTTTACTGTACTAGCAGATTGTTTTGGATGTTTTTTATGGTCATTCCGCCAGTCAGGGTCATTTCTGTTGCAGCTGTGTGATCTGAGTTGATCTTAAATTTAAATCCCACCCACTCTCAAAGGAATGTTAAGCACGCAAGGATATAATTCATAGCTTTTTATGCAAGTAACGGCCACAAACACAAGCACATTGTAGAGAGTCAAATGAGCAGTTTGGCAAAAAAAATTAAAATAGAGGAAACGCCAGCACACATTCTATTTTGGCTTATTTTGATGAGGGTGGACCAAAATAGGCCAACATGTTATTTTCAAATAGGCACTATGATACTGTTGCAATCATGCTGGGCTTCACTTACATATACACAGCACATGCACATAGAAGGCCATTAAAGACATTTTTGATGCGCATGTTTGTGAAATTCATCTGTGTTCCAATTTTCAACATACTTTCTCATTACCTAAACCCCATAAAGTTTTAGTTTTGCATAGTGTCTATGTAAGTGTACGTATAATGAATAGTCATGGTCTACTGAACAAAGAATATAAAAGGTGATAAAGGACTAAAGTACCCCTAGTTGTGCACACCTTTACTGTTGCTGATAGGATTCAATTGATTATTGTATGATGGTGTTCAATGCATTTTTACGAACCATAAAAAGTACAGTGCAATATCTTTACTATATAGAGCGGCTGAAATAAGTATTTAACAGCATTTTTCTCAACTAAATATATTTCCAAAGGTGAGAATGACAGGAAATTTTCACCAGATTTTGAGAACAACCCAAGTAATCCATGCATACAAAGAAAGTAGAACAAATAAGATCAGAAATTAAGTTATGTGTAATAATGTGAAATGACACAGGGAAAAAGTATTGAACACATGAAGAAAGGGAGGTGCAAAAAGGCATGGAAAGCAAGACAACAGCTCAAATCTATTAATAATCAAACAGCAATCCAGCCCCTTGTCAGTGCAAATGAATATCAGCTGGTTCAGTCCTAGTTGATGGCCTACAAAAAGGTCTCATTGCCAAGGTGTGAGTCATGGCACACCTCATGATGGATAAGAGCAGAGAGCTGTCGCAAAGCAAAGCCAATTTATTTCTATAGCGCATTTCATACACAAGGTAACTCAATGTGCTTTACATGATGAAAAACAAACTGATTATAAACATTTAGAACAAAGAGAAAAAAATAAGAGTACAAGTAAAACAGCATACAGTGCAAGAAATATAATTTAAAAGTGGAAATGCTCTAAAAAGCATGAGAAAAAAGAAGAGTTTTTAACCCAGACTTAAAAACATTTACACTTGGGGCTGATGTCACTTCTGTTGACAATTTGTTCCATTTGTACGCAGCATAATAGCTAAATGCTGCTTCACCATATTTGCTCTGGACACTGTGCTCCACTATTTGACCTGAGTCTGTCGATCTCAGAGCCCTACTGGGTTTATATTCCATTATCATTTCTTTCATGTATTCAGGACCTAACCCATTTAGTGATTTATAGACCATTAGCAGAATTCTAAAATCTATTCTAAAGCTGACTGGGAGCCAGTGGAAAGACTTTAGAATTGGAGTAATATGCTATGAATTCTTTGCTCCGGTCAGAACCTGAGCATTCTGAATGAGCTGCACCTGTTTAATGCTCTTTTGGGGGAGTCCAGTCAGAAGACCATTACAAAAGTCAAGTCTACTTGAGATAAAAGCATGGATGAGCTTCTCCCTGGTCTGCTTGGCCATCAAGACCATCGCAAACTAATTGTTGCAAAACATAACGATGGCATTGGTTACAGGTGTATATCTAAGCTTCTGAATGTTCCACTGAGCACGGTAGGGGCCATAATACGTAAGTGGAAAGTCAATCATACCCCCATAAATTTGCCTCGATCAGGTGCCTCTCGCAAGATTTCTGACAGAGGAGTGCAAAGAATAATCAGAAGGGTCGTCCAAGAGCCAAGCACCACCTGTGGAGAGCTTCAAAAGACCAGGAATTAGCAGGTATTTGTTGTCACAAGGAAACCAGTGAATAATGTACTCTGCCGCCATGGCCTGTATGCACGCTCATCACGCAAGACCCTATTGCTTAAAATAAAAGCATGTCAAAGCTCATTTAAAGTTAGCTGAACAACATTTGGACAAGCCACTTAAATATTAGGAGAACATAGTCTAGTCTGATAAGAGCAAAATGTAACTGTTTGGATGCCATAATGCACACCACGTGTGGTGGAGAAATGGCACTGCACATCACCCTAAAAACACCATACCAACAGTGAATTTCGGAGGTGGGAACATGATGGTGTGGGGCTGCTTTGCAGCAAATTGTACTGGTAAACTTCACATTATTGAAGGAAGGATGGATGGGCAAATGTACCGAGACATTGTTGACAAACATCTATGAGGATGATGAAAATGAAATGAGGGTGGACATTTCAGCAGGATAATGATCCAAAACATACTGCCAAGTAAACTTTCAATGGGTTTCAAAGAAAAAAAATATAAAGCTACAAGAATGGCCCAGCCAATCACCGGACTTGAATCCAACTGAAAATCTATGGAAAGAACTGAAACTCAAGGTCCATAAAAGAAGCCTACGGAATCTTCAATACACACTGCTTGTGTGGATGAAGGGGTCAAAATCACACCAGAGCAATGCATGTGACTAGTTTCTCCATACAGGAGCCATCTTGAACTTGTCAACACAGCTAGCTACTGTATTTTGCAACTGTACCAGACTTGAACAATCCAAAAAGTTCAGTCTATAGTTCATGAAGGGAAAGACTAAATACTATAATTGACTGTACACATCCCAACGCTGCAACCCCCAAACAATTGGCTGCTGCTGGTAGTAAACAAAAGCTGCAACTGAGGGAGAAAATAAATGCTGGACTGCTGGCATTAGGCACCATAGCCTGTGAGCAAAGCTAAGAGAAAATATGACAATAAATTAATCTTCGCTATTCCATGATGTATAATGGGCCAGGTCCCAGAACTGAAGCAGATTTATTATGACTGACTAGACCAGGAATAAAAGTAAGAGGTAAAGGTTTGTTCTACAGTGAAAAGCAGCTCCCATACCCCTTTGATTTGTTATAAGAACTTACCTCACACATGAGTCCAACTTGAGGATAACTTTTTTTTTTTTTTTTTAAATGAACACTGGACCTCTTTATTCAGAAGAATGAACACCTTGTGTCTCCGTGTTGGGGCAAGGCAAACTGGACAGGAAAGCTGGAAGAGTGAGGCTCCATGTATTCGTGTGTGTGTGTGTGTGTGTGTGAAAAGGCAAACCTAAACCAAGAGCTTGAGAGCGAGGAGTGCAGCAGCAGCGGCAGCAGCAGCAGCTAGACAATGTGTGTCAGCAGTGTGTCGGCCACATGGCTTAAGCGTAGTGCCTGTTTTGACAGCAACAGACAGCGTGTGTGTGTATGAGTGTGTGAGAAGAGGTGACCCTGATGATAGGAGAGCGGAAACACAAGGACTGAATGCTTCTTTTTGGATCTCAGGCTATGTTTCATTCTTATAACTTTGTGACATCAGCTGCAGTTTTGACTTCTATCTGCTTGGTGGTGTGTTCATCCAGCATCAGGTAAAGTTAACACACGTTTGAATCGGCTACTTAAGGACAATCTGTTTTTTTTCTGAATACAAACCTTTATCTTGTATCTTTCCTCAAGGGCAAAGTGTGTAGTCAGTTTATCAGCAGTCCAGACACAAACGTTTCAGCTAATCTGGTCCAGAAGAGTCTCCCTGTTAAACCCTGTGAAGTTTTCTAATGTTTGGGTTTATGTATTTACTCCTAAAATTGCAGAATGTTGACACTGATAGTGATCATTCAAATTGTCTAATCCACTTTCATACTTTCATGGGATGTGCCTGTGTCAAATCAGAAGAGTTTGAAATACACTTTCGCTGTGCTGTGCCTATTTTACAAGGGAGGTGTTCTGAAGCTGGTGTTCAACTCTTCGAGAAAGATGGCCACTGGTAGCATCGTAGTTCACACAGCTACTATACTACTAGACTACTTACATACTGTATTCCATTAGGGTTAGAGTGGACAGATGGCTTGGAGTTATGGACAAAGGTTGCTTCTGCATTTTATTTTATGTCATCCATCCATCCATTTTTTAAACCGCTTATCCTCACTAGGGTCGCGGGCGTGCTGGCACCGATCCTAGTTCACTTTGGGCGAGAGGCAAGGTACACCCCGAACTGGTACCTAACAAAGGGGCAAAAAGTGATCTATAGCACGGGTTATTTTGGGAGCCCATCTAAATGTTTCCAACAATGATGTATGAATTTAATCTTTAATTTTCTTTCTGCTTTTAATATCTGTTGCGAGAAAACTGAGGTCTTCCTCAGTCAAGACACATTTCCATTAGAACCATTCGATACCGAAAATTTCAGTTCCTATAGTTGCGGTGTATCTGGAGTGAAAGGACTTAGCAGTGAAGAGGGGGAAAAAACAGCCGATCAGGAGTCTTCCCAAAGATTGGTTTGTAGGCAGAGGTAAGAAGGCTTGCGCATGGGCTGGTTGTTACATGGGCCCCTGACTAAAGCAGAGCAAGGACCTATATTTCACATTCCTAGCAGAGAACGTGACTCTCTAACTACTGATAATAAATTATTTGTTACATGACTTCATTTTGTTACAAGCATGACTGAGCCAGTACACTGGCAAGCTATAAACCCCCACTCACTGTACTTTTGTGCTGGGTCGTAATGCCCCTTTTGTTTGTGTCGACACTTTACTTCTGGTGGTCACAACAATTAACTCCTTTAATGGGATAACACTGAACAAAGACTCCGTTTTTCATTGACACTTAGTGTAACATTCATGTGGAATACTAATAACTATATGCAGAAGATGAGCACATGCCAGCTTGTTGTGAAAGTACCATAGCCTTGTTGTGGCATCATGTAATGATGGTGGAAGGAAGTTTTTAAAGGTCCCTGACATGTGAATCCAAAGAAATCTACAAATATGATATTCCATAATGAACTTAACAACTTCATGTCAGTGAATGTTTTGTTAATGAGCTCATCTCACAAACAACTTGTTCAATACAATATGATTTTCACTTTCTTGCAGACATGGACCTGCAGACTTTCTTTTCACTGATTCCCTCATGTCACTTTATCTTCATAAAGTCTTTGGCCAAGCACTTTACCCGAAAAACAAAATAATTATTCCCAGACTCTTCATTTCACGATATGCTCATCTGCATCTTTGCTCCATTTTAACACTAATTTTCTTGAGAGCCATCTAGTTTTCCTTTGCATTCTTCCTTCTTCTGTGCTCTTTAAACATCTTGGTCTCACAAAACACAGCACTATGAAAAGGACTTGAAAGGAAAAGAATGAAGATACATATTAAAGTCATTTTTAAGTTGATGCAGTGATGCAAGTGGTTAGTGCCTCTGCCTCACAGTCAGAAGGATCTAACTTTGAATTTTGGGCCTTATGTGTGGGCCTTATGTGTGGAGTTTATATGTTCCCCCTGTGCTTGTTAGGGGTTTTGTCCGGGTACTCTGATTTCCTCCCAAATTCCAAAAACATGCATGTTAGGTTAATTGAAAACTCTAAATTAGCCGTAGGTGTAAATGTGAGTGTGAATCGTAGTTTGTCCAGACAGTTTGCGCTCTGCGATTGACTGGCGACAAGTCCAGGGTGGACCCCGTCTCTTGCCCAAAGAGCTAGGATGGATTCCAATTACCTGCAATGCCAAATGATGACGGAAAATGGATGCATGCTGTATTACGCA
Source organism: Phycodurus eques (assembly GCF_024500275.1). Taxonomy (NCBI): domain Eukaryota; kingdom Metazoa; phylum Chordata; class Actinopteri; order Syngnathiformes; family Syngnathidae; genus Phycodurus; species Phycodurus eques. The sequence goes on from NC_084531.1 coordinate 3,378,817, forward strand.
AGCTATAGTATTGCATAATTCAAGAAACGGCAATAACCATTGGATTTTGTTCAACCATATTGTCACTCAAACATGTATAAGTAAGGCAGACATACAACTCCAAAAACATCATTATTTATATGTACACCTTGATCTTCCTGGAGAGGCAGGAACATACAGTGACCTATAAGAGCGGCATTACTGTTATTGTCGTCTGATTGGTGGAAAGCGTCTTTGAGGGTCTTGAGAAGCACTATATTAGTTTCATGTATTGTTGTTATTGTTATTTCTATTATTACACAAAAAGCTTTAATAATAACATTAGAGACACAGAGGGGATCATATGTATGTATATATGTATGTATATATGTGTATATATACACATTTATTATTATTGAAATGTATTTTAAATCGTAGGACAAACGATTAAAATCACTCACGGGTATGTTCACTGCGTAGCACGTCATTCCTTGGGTAAACGAATCACTCGTCATACTAGTTTGCAGTGAACTTCCGCATGAATCCCTCATGGTAGGACAGTTCACTGCACACAACGAACGAATCACTCGTTGCTGACAGGGCTTTCAGTTGAGTACATTCAGTTCAGTTCAGTTTAGTCCCTCCCACTCCTGCACGGTGCTGCCTGACGCTGGCTGCTCATTGGTCATTCACCGAAGATGCAGAAGTGAGTGACAGAACGCTGCAGCAGTTACGTTTCCACTCCCAGCCGTCTTGTCTCACTCACAGTGGTGGCCAGGCTCAAAATCATGAACTGATTCAGTTTAATACATTCCCTAAAAAGATTTAGTTTTTTTGAACGAAACCCTCGCGAACGATACAACACTACTTCAAGGTCCTGTAGTTGGGCTATTTAGACCTCCATAGGGTGGCACGGTGAACGACTGGTAGCACATCCGCCTTATAGTTCTGAGGACCCGGGTTCAAATCCGGCCTCGCCTGTGTGGAGTTTGCATGTTCTCCCCCTGCTTGCGCGGGCTTTGTCCGGGTACTACGGTTTCCTCCCACATCCCCAAAACATGCATGGTAGGTTAATTTTACTCTAAATTGCCCGTAGGTGTGAATGTGAGTGTGAATGGTTGTTTGTTCATATGTGGCCTGCGATTGGCTGACAACCAGTTCAGAGTGTACCTCACCTCCGGTCCAGAGTCAGCTGGAATAGGTTCCAGCATACCAGCGACCCTAGTGAGGATAAGCGGTGTAGCAAATGGATGGATGGATGAATGGTTAGACCTCCATAGAGAGATTCTCTAACATGGACTTAGTATAAAAGTGTCTATTTCATTTTAAAAAAACATCTTGGTTTTGTCATACGAGTGTCCAGAAAATGCCTCTCTATCAGCTACTTATGTTTGACCCAGTTTTGTATCCGCTTTGTTTATATTTGCCTAAGACTGCCCCATGTCCTCTGATTGGTTGCCTCCGTGTAGAAGACCCACTTGTGAGAGCACACGTGTTTTTTTATTATGTTGACAGCACAGAGAGGAAAGCGGAGATCTTTGCTAGTAACGTAGATAAGCTCGAGAAATTTTAATGACCGTATATCAGGCCTCTCGGCAGAAAAATGTCTGGCGCTCAGGAATGTGAGAACAATTTAAATTCATATTTCGCATGTTTACTGAGGCACCATAGAGAAAATATTACATCCCAAATACTAGTAAAAGTTGGTTTGGGAAAATACAGGACTTTTAAGGTGCAGGAAAGCATAAAAGGAAAGAGCTTAGCTAAGAAGTGGGAGACTGAGACGACTCAGGAGAGGAGAGAAGAAGACATGGAGATGTGATGTACAGCGGAGGTAGAGGTGGCAAAGGCCAAATAACTATACAGCTTGACCATACAGAGAGATAGAGATGGAAAGGATGTGCAGCAGGTTAGAGTGATTAAGGATAGAGGTGGAAATGTTTTGACTCGTGCTAATAGTGTGCTGGAGGAGTTGATGAATGAGGAAAATGAGAGAGAAGGAAGAGTAGAAAAGGTGTGGTAGACCAGGAAGTAGAAGTGATTAGAAAGGAGAGAAATTAGAAAGGCACTAAAAATAATGAAAAAGGAAAGGCAGTTGGTCCTGATGACATACCTGTGGAGGTATGAAAGCATCTGGGAGAGGTGCTTGTAGAGTTTTTGACCAGGTTGTTCAACAGAATTCTAGAGGGTGAGAAGATGCTGCAGGAATGGAGGAAAAGTGTGCTGGTGCCCATTTTTAAGAGTGATGTGCAGAACTGTGGGAGCTATAGAGGAATAAAGTTGTTGAGCCACACAATGAAGTTATGGGAAAGAGTAGTGGCGGCTAGACTGAGGACAGAAGTGAGTATTGCCGAGCAACAGTAATGTTTTAAGCCTAGAAAGAATACTACAAATGCATTATTTGCCTTTAGGGTGTTGATGGAGAAGTACAGAGAAGATCAGATGGAGCTCCTGTACATTGTGTCTTTGTAGATCTAGAGAAAGCCGATGACAGAGTATCTGAAGAGGAACTGTGGTACTGCATGCGGGAAGGAAGAGTGAGGCTACAGGGAAAAGAGATCGCAAAGGGGAAGGACTTTTTTTATACTTAAGGTCAATAGTCCAGAGTAATGGTGAGTGTGGTAAGGAAGTGAAGGAACAGGTCCAAGGAGGTAGGAACGGGTGGCGGAAGGTGTCAGGTGTGTTATGTGACAGAAGAGTCTCTGCTCGGAAGAAGGGCAAAGTTTATAAGACAATGGTGAGGCCAGCCGTGATGCACGGATTAGAGACAGTGGCACTGAAGAGACAACAGGAAGCAGAGCTGGAGGTGGTGGAAATGAAGATGTTGAGGTTCGCTCTAGGAGTGACCAGGTTGGATAAAATTAGAAATTAGCTCATCAGAGGGACGACCAAGGTTAGATGTTTTGGAGACAAAGTTAGAGAGAGCAGACTTCGATGGTTTGGACACGTCCAGAGAAGAAATACTGAGTATATTGGTAGAAGGATGATGAGGATGGAGCTGCCAGGCAAAAGAGCTAGAGGAAGACCAAAGAGAAGGTTGATGGATGTGGTGAGGGAAGACGTGAGGGCAGTTGGGATTTGAGAGGATGATGCAGAAGAAAGAAAGAAAGAGGAAGTTGACACTGGAGACGTGCTTGTGTAGGAATCTCAATGAGGACAATTCAGTAGTTACTGTGTTCTTACACAAGGTGGACATTGTGTTGTTAGTAACAGTGCTCAAGCATGATGTCAATTTTATTTTGAGACATGAGTGAAGTGCTTAGGTGTGGTTCTTATCAGTTAAGCAATGGGACAGGCAGTGGTGAAAACAGAACAAGTGAGTGTCTATCCTGATATTCCCTTGAAGAAGTATTGAGTAAGTGTTTCCAGGGGCTGATGAATGTCCACCCAGTGTCTTTGGGCTGAATGTTAGGACACAGAGAGCAGTCTGTAAGTGTGCTCCTTGGATCACTTTCCATGACTCAGAAGGATGTCCCACGCTGCCTCCCTCGCAGCATTGTTTCCCCGTCCCTCTCTCGCTACCACCTCTGCTCCATTCCCTCCCTTTTTTCAAATAGTTTACTGCCAACAATGCTCAATCCTGCATCTGACGAAGCTGGATGGACTCTTATAGAGCTAAATATGGATACTGGGTGGGTGAACTAACACCAGGATGATCTTAAAGCTGAGAAAAGAGGGAGAAGGGTAAGTGAAAGAGAGGACAACCAAACTGAATTTTTGAGTACGATAGAAAGCTGTTTACAACTCATTGCGGGCATTATTTTTTTGTAGTTCAGCCTCAAGACAGTAAGTGAGTTAAGCTTATATGCTTAAATACTGAGTTTAAATAAATTCAATCTCTGTAATACCCTCCAACAGAGAGATTCTGTGGAATGTTTTTCCACTCTTTACAAAATACAAATATTAACATCTTTCATCCAGCAAAGACAACTTTAACTCCAAAGTTGTATAAAACATTTATTAAAACAGATACTGTATAGTCTATAGATTATACATGTAATATATAGTCAGTAGTTTGATTGATAAAAGTTAAATTTAGCACTACATTACATCCGAAGTCAAACAACAGTAATAGACAATCATTCGTCAAACTTTATAAATGTGTGATGTGAACGTAATGAATTACAGTATGAACCTTACTCTTTCTGTGTGTGTATGACCTCACATCACATACATTGCCAGAGGAGGGTAGAGTAGCCAAATATTGTACTGAGGTCAGAGTACTGTTATTTTAGAACAATTTGAATCAAGTAAAAATAAAAAGTAGCCCTCCAAATATTTACTTAAGTAAGCGTAAGAAAGTACCCAGTGAAAAATCTACTCAAGTACTGAGTAACAGGTGAGTAATTTCAGATTTTTTAAAATCAGAGCATGAACAACAAATAAAATGAAAATAAATAAATAAAATATGAATGAGCAAATTCGGATATTGCTTAACAATATCTCTTAAACATAATATACATAAACATAATAAATACAATCTTTATAAAATAACAAACGACGAATGAAGTCTTATTGATGTAGCGTGTGTTTGTGTGTGTGCACGCGTATGTGCGAGCAAGAGAGCGAGAGAGCGCAGCACGCAGAGAGAGAGAGAGAGAGAGAGAGAGAGAGAGAATGGGAGCGAGAAATAGAGTGACATTACAGCATGATGCGTGTTTTACAGAGACTTATGACCATAAAATAGGGCTAATGTTGCCATATGCACTGTCAAAACAACAATCGAAACATCTGAACCTTACCGCAAGGTGTTTTCTCAAGATAGAAGTCAGCTGCAATATCCAAGTTTGGGCAGAAACAAAAGACTATGCGGCATGATAAAACTGTTGTTTTTCATAGGCTGTAATGTAAACACAAGTTGTATGCGGCTGAATTTTTTTCACTATGAGTCACTGTTATAGGCCCTATTGGGGGCACAAGCCAGTGCAAACTGTAGGTCGGTCCCAAGCCCAGATAAATGCAGAGGGTTGCGTCAGGAAGGGGATCCGGCTTAAAACTTCGATAAACAAATATGAGCGTTCATCCAAACTACTCCATCCCGGATCAGTCGTGGCCTGGGTTAACAATGTCCGCCACCGGTGCCGTCAACCTGCAGGGCGCAGGTGGAAATTCAGCGACTGTGGGTCGAAGTCGAAGAGGAAGTGGAAAGCGGGTTCTTTGGCAGAAAGAGAAGAGGAAAGCACAGAGCCCAGAACTGTATGTGGGGACTTTGAATGTTGGGACTATGACAGGAAAAGCTTGGGAGTTGGTTGATATGATGATTAGGAGAAAGGTTGATATATTGTGGGTCCAGGAGACCAGGTGGAAAGGCAGTAAGGCTAGATGTTTAGGTGCAGGGTTCAAATTATTTTACTATGGTGTAGATGGGAAGAGAAACGGAATAGGGGTGATTTTAAAGGAAGAGTTAGCTAAGAATGTCTTGGAGGCAAAAAGAGTATCAGATCGAGTGATGAGACTGAACCTGGAAATTGGGGAGCTGTGGGAACTATGGTAGAATAAAGTTGATGGACCACACAATGAAGTTATGGGAAAGAGTAGCGGAGGCTTGACTCAGGACAGAAGTGAGTATTGCCGAGCAACAGTATGGTTTCATGCCTAGAAAGAGTAACACAGATGCATTATTTGAATTGAGGGTGTTGATGGAGAAGTACAGAGAAGGTCAGAAGGAGCTACATTGTGTCTTTGTAGATCTAGAGAAACCCGATGACAGAGTACCAAGAGAGGAACTGTGTTATTGCATGTGGAAGTCTGGAGTGGCAGAGAAGTATGTTAGAATAGTACAGAACATGTATGAGGGCAGCAGAACAGTGGTCTGGTGTGCTGTAGGTGTGACAGAGGAGTTTAAAGTGGAGGTGGGACTGCATCAGGGATCAGCCCTAAGCCCCTTCCTGTTTACAGTGGTGATGGAGAGGCTGACAGATGAGGTTAGACTGGAGTCCCCGTGGACCATGATGTTCGCAGATGACATTGTGATCTGCAGTGAAAGCAGGGAGCAGGTGGAGAAAGAGTTAGAAAGGTGGAGGCATGCAATGGAAAGGAGAGGAATGAAGATTAGCCAAAGTAAAACAGAATATATCTGCATGAATGAGAGGGGTGGCGGGGGAAGAGTGAGGCTACAGGGAGAAGAGATAGCGAGGGTGGAGGACTTCAAATACTTGGGGTCAACAGTCCAGAGCAATGGTGAGTGTGGTCAGGAAGTGAAGAAACTAGTCCAAGCAGGTTGGAACGGGCGGAGGAAGGTGTCAGGTGTGTTATGTGACAGAAGAGTCTCTGCTTGGATCAAGAGCAAAATATACAAGACAGTGGTGAGGCCGGGCAAGATTTACAGATTAGAGGCAGTGGCACTGAAGAGACATCAGGAAGCAGAGCTGGAGGTGGCGGAAATGAAGATGTTGTGGTTCGCTCTAGTAGTGACCCGGTTGGATAGGATTAGATATGAGCTCATCAGAGGGAGGTTTGATGTTTTGGAGACAAAGTTAAATCGAGAAGACTTCGATGGTTTGAATACGTCCAGAGAAGAGAGAGTATATTGGTAGAAGGATGATGAGGATGGAGCTGCCAGGCAATAGAGCTCGAGGAAGACCAAAGAGAAGGTTGATCGATGTAGTGAGGGAAGACATGAGGACAGTTGGTGTTAGAGAGGAGGATGCAGGAGATAGGCTCACATGGAAAAGGATGACACGCTGTGGCAACCCCTAATTGGACAAACTGAAAGGAAAAGAAGAAAAAGTCACTGTTATAGGCCCGCGAAGCCCAATAGAAGACTTTGTGTGCGGTGATGTGACTGCTTTGTGCCATTAGACTGGTGAACTGGAGTCATATGACAGTAGTGATCACGCTAGATTGTCGCAACTGTAGTCGATGTGGAAGTCGAAAACGAAAGTCTAAAAATAGATTGTGTAACCAATTATTGATAACTGAAAGTAGCGAGTGGCATTGTAACAGGGTACAAATACCGTTTCTTCTCAACAAAAATACTAAAAAGTCAAAGTAAAAAGTATGCTTCGCTCAAACTACTCTGACAAGTCCAATTTAATCCACAATGTTACTACGCGTTACTACCCACCTCTGTGCATCACATTAATAATTTTATAATAAAATACTATTCTGATCTAATACAGTATCATGTAACATTCTTGTTTAGATCTAAATTGTTGACCAGTAGATGATGAAGGCAATGTAACAAATTGAATGACTCTCGGTTGACTGACCACGGCCTCGATTAGCTCTTTATTAGCCTTGGGGGTTATGTTATAGTGTTTGTTGTGTTCAATAAAAACATGGAAACATTTAATTGTTTGGGTGGTATTAGTTTCATAAGACTTTGTGTGTCTCATGTTGTGACTCAGATGTACAACGCCAATTCCAATGAAGTTGGGACGTTGTGTTAAACATAAATAAAAACAGAATACAATGATTTGCAAAACATGTTCAACCTATATTTAATTCAATACACTACAAAGACAAGATATTTAATGTTCAAACTGATCAACCTGATTGTTTTTAGCAAATAATAATTCACTTTGAATTTTATAGCTGCAACACGTTCCAAAAAAGCTGGGACAGGGTCATGTTTACCACTGTGTTACATCGCCTTTTCTTTTAACAACATTCAATAAACGTTTGGGAACTGAGGACACTAATTGTTGAAGCTCTGTAGGTGGAATTCTTTCCCATTCTTGCTCTATATACAGCTTCAGTTGTTCAACAGTCCGGGGTTTTCGTTGTCGTATTTTACGCTTCATAATGCGCCACAGACTCTAAATTGCCCGTAGGTGTGACTGTGAGTGCGAATGGTTGTTTGTTTGTATGTGCCCTGCGATTGGCTGGCAACCAGCTCGGGGTGTACCCCGCCTCCTGCCCGATGATAGCTGGGATAGGCTCCAGCACGCCCACGACCCTAGTGAGGAGAAGCGGCTCAGAAAATTGATGGATGGATGGATAATGCACCGCACCTTTTCGATGGGAGACAGGTCTGGACTGAAGGCAGGCCAGTCTAGTACCGCACTCTTTTACAACGAAGCCACGCTGTTGTAACACGTGCAGAATGCGGTTTGGCATTGTCTTGTTGAAATAAGCAGGGGCGTCCATGAAAAAGACGTTACTTGGATGGCAGCATATGTTTATCCAAAACCTGTATGTACCTTTCAGCATTAATGGTGCCTTCACAGATGTGTAAGTTACCCATGCCATTGGCACTAACACAGCCCCATAGCATCATAGATGCTGGCTTTTGAACTTTGCGTCCATAACAGTCCGGATGGTTCTTTTCCTCTTTGGCCCGGAGGACACAACGTCCACAATTTCCAAAAACAATTTGAAATGTGGACTCGTCAGGCCACAGCACACTTTTCCACTTTGCAACAGTCCATCTTAGATGAGCTCGGGCCCAGAGAAGCCAGCGGCGAATCTGGGTGTTGTTGATAAATTGCTTTTGCTTTGCATAGTAGAGTTTCAAGTTGCACTTATGAATGTAGCGCCGAAATATATTTACTGACATTGGTTTTCTGAAGTGTTCCTGAGCCCATGTGGTGATATCACATGGGATAACACATTGATGTCGGTTTTTGATGCAGTGCCGCCTGAGGGATCGAAGGTTACGGGCATCCAGTGTTGGTTTTCCGCCTTGCCGCTGACATTCAGTGATTTCTCCAGATTGAACCTTTTAATGATATTATGGACCATAGATGATGAAATCCCTAAATTCCTTGCAATTGTGCAATTGCACCATAAAATTCTAAGTTCATGATTATTGGCTAAAAACAATAAAGATTATAAGTTTGGACATTAAATACATTGTCTTTGTAGTGTATTCAATTAAATATGGTTTAAATATGATTTGCAAATCATTGTATTCTGTTTTTATTTATGTTTAACACAACGTCCCAACTTCATTGGAATTGGGGTTGTAGATGACAGATGACATTTAATGACCCATTTAAACAGAAATCCAGATATTTCCGAATAAAGTGGCTCCAAATTGGTGATTGGTTGAGAATGGTTCTACAAAATGGGGTTTCTATACTTTTAAAACTTGGAAGCATAATTTGGAGAACAAATTTGGTCTTGGGATGAACAACATTAACACACTGGTTGTCATGGTCACATTGAATGAGCTGTTTCCACCCCATGAGAGCAGAGTTGGGGAAAGAAAGATTAAGTCATGGCACTAGCTCAGTGTCAAGTCAAAGTTGACGTTTTGCTGTGTGAAGTCATTCTAGTTTTAGCAGTTCTTGTTCTTTCATTGAGCCAATCAGGTCTAATTTCTTCTTTCTTGGCGACAACAAGCTTCTAATGATAGACCATATTGGTCCTCTGCATGTTTCACACGAGCTAACTGGTGATTTCTTAGCTTTAATAACAAGCAGGTCAAAACGGGTTCAGGGGTTCATGGCGTCACCTTCGAGCTCTTTGCTCTGGTTTTCGTCTCTTTACATCCTAGTAACGTATTCACATGAGAAAGCTCAGCTGTGACATACGGTAGTTTTCAGTTCACTTAACTTATATCCATTAGGTACCCTTTCAATGGGTGGCAAAAGTGGTGTGGGATAGGGATTTTTGTACCCTTCACAAAATAGGAATTGGGAAGAAATTGACTGTATAAATTGGTGCAATTGGTAGAGATGTATTATTTGTGTAGCTTATCTGCCGCCAATCTTGTATATGTGTATTGTACATGTGTGTGTGAGACATAACAGCTGGTGTGTTAAGCTGTTGATAGTGGCACCAGTCCATGGATGTAATGAATCTGTGTTCACTCCTTCTACAGGCTAAGGGTGAAACACTGACTACGTTTACAATAAAGGTCCCATATTTTGGTTATTTTGACCGCCATAGAGTGACTCTCTAACATGGACCTGGTATAAAAGTGTCAATTTAATTTGAAAAAACACCTTGGTCTTGTCATACGAGTGTCCAGAAAAGGCCCTTCTGGCACCTACTTCTGTTTGACCCAGTTTTGTATCCGCTTTGTCCATATTTGGCTAAGAACACCTTTTTCCTCTGATTGGTTGTCTCCGTGTAGAAGACCCACTCTTGAGAGTACACGTGTTTATCGTGTTAACAACGCTGGTCTGGGAGCGGAGAGGAAGCCAGAAATCGTCGCTAGTTACAGAGATAAGCTTGAGAAATTTCGGCAGAAAAAAGGTCTGGAACTCAGGAATGCATGAACAATTTCAATTCATATTTCACATGTTTACTGAGGCACCATAGAGACAATATTACTTCCTAAATACTAGAAAAAGTTGGTTTGTGGACCTTCAACACATAAATTGTGTTATTGATATAGTTTGTTCTCGCTACGTTTTCACTCTCTTCATGCTCTTAATGCACTTAATGCTCTCGTCCACTCTCTTAATGCATCATCAAATGGACTAACCTATACTAATTTCGTGTAATGCTTAGCCCATCCCTGACTTAAGGCGAAAGTCAGGGTGCATCCCAAATTTATAGCCGGCCAATCGCAGGGCACATATAGACAAACAACCATTCACCCTAACATCCACACACAACGGCAATTTAGTCTGCAATTCCAACATTCCAAGCACAATTTTGGAATGTTGAAGGAAACTGGCGTGCCTGGAGTAAACTCACGCAAGCATAGGGAAAACATACAAACTCCACACACGAAGGGCGGAGCCCAGATTCAACACCCCAACCTCATAACTGTGACGCTAATTTGCTACTTGTTTCAAACATTTTATTATTTTGTTTTGCCAACAATATAAGGACAAGACAGATGCAATGTTTGTTCCTGGCTTCCAGACAAATCTGATTTAAAAAAAAAAACACAATCCCAAAATAAATCTTTCCTGCCCCAAATTTTGAACCAATTAATCTGTAGTCAGAATTCATTCATAAAATCTACCTTTTTAGCTGTGACTGATAAGACTCCAACTCACGCTTATTGCCATGAATTGTGCAAACCAAACCCTGAAGTTGCCTTTGTACTCAAAAAACAAACAGTACTAAAATTAACCTCCAATAATGAAGAGGTAATAATAAAAAGCCACCCATGGTATCGCGGCTCGACACCATAACATACCAAACGACAGCAATTTGTGCTAAAATGCACTCTGCGGATACTGTACTTTCTTCCTGAGAGAAAATATTGGTGGAACAATTCAATCAGCTGTGGCAAGGAAGGATGTTTAACATTGTATCTGTGGCGATGAAGAGTTAGCAATGAGGTGTTATTATATTATATTATTATATATTGTAAATTGGAGTGGTGTGGAGAGAAAATGACTTTACTATTTTACTCTACTATCACTTTACAAAAAGGAAAATACATATAAAAGGTTGTGCTACTAAAATTCTTCATATAACCTGCAACCTTCTGGTCCCATTATACAATTGTCATGCGCTACTAACCCAAAGAGTCTATCGTGTGACATTATTTACTATAAGAGACCACAGTACATTTAAAATAATGTAATGATGTATTTATTTTTACTTCAGTTCCAATAAAAAAAAATATTCATAACTGAAAGGGAGCAAAAACTGTAAAAAAAAAAAAAAAAAAAAAAAAAAAAAAGTATAAATAAATAAATGTTGAGCCCTGCTTCGCCCTGAGACAAACACTGACCTCGAACTGTGTCACTGACAGGAAATACAGTAAGTCCCTGGCAGTGCTCTCCACACAGGAAGTCTACATATAGTGACAGTCATCTTCTTCCTCTCTCTGTCACACATTCCATCCTGTGGCTAACACATCCCTCTCTGGACTACCAAACAAGGAAGTAGAACTCATAAATAAATATGAGGTAAATGCATAAAAACTAATGATGCAACCCTCCGGCCTTCCTGTTTGAACTTTACGTTTTATCCGTGCTCACTTGGGTCTTCTTTGTGTGCTCCGGCTTCTCCCGCATTCTGAAAACATGCATTTTAGGTTCATTGAAGACTTGTCCATTGGTGTCAATGTGAGTTTGAATTCTTGGTTGTCTGTATGTGCTGATCAATGATTAGCTGGCCACCAGAGTCCATGGTGTACCCCTCCTTTCCTCAAAGTCAGCTGGGATAGGCTACTGCTCACCCGTGAACCTAATGAGGACAAGTGGTATAGAAAATGGATAGATGGATATTCTCTTTGTTCTCCAGCACATACTGTTAGTAAGTAGACAAAAATACCAATTTAAACAAGCGGAGAAGAAAATAAATGGCATAAATATTGGATAACTTTATCATGAATAGCCAATACAAAGCAGGCATAGAAAAAAACCACACAAGCAGAACATGCAAACTCCACACAGGCAGGGCTAGGATTTGAACCCCAATCCTCAGAATCAGAAACATCCCCAAAACATGCGTGGTAGGTTGATTGGAGACTAAATTGTTCGTAGGTGTGAATGTGAGTGCGATTGTTTGTTTCTATGTGCCCTGCAATTGGCTGGCGACCCGTTCAGGGTGTACCTTGCCTCCCGCCCGAAGATAGTTGGGATAGGCTGCAGCACGCCCACGACCCGAGTGAGGATAAGCGGTAAAGGAAATGGATGGATGGATGGATGGATATGTATTATATTATATATTATATGTATGATATTTAAGTTTATATAAATGGGGAATTTGGGGTTTTTGTTTGCTCTGAGCTATAATCATCAAAATTATACAGATATATTTTAAATATGAGTGTATTTCTGAGTGCCGGCACAGTGAGCGACTGATTAGCACATCTGCCTCACAGTTCTGGGGACCGGGGTTGAAATCCCGGCCCCGCCTGTGTGGAGTTTGCATGTTCTCCCCGTGCCTGAAGGGGTTTTCTCCGGGCACTCCGGTCTCCTCCCTCATCCCAAAAACACGCGTGGTAGGTTGATTGAAGACTCTAAATTGCCCGTAGGACGTAATTGACAAGCGTGCGTGAGCGCCAGTGACGTGTGTGAAAGTGATTGACATGCGTGCATGTCAGTGACGTGAATGTATTTGACATGCGTGCGTGTCAGTGACATATGCACATGAGTGCCAGTGACATGCTCATGTGAGCCGGTTTGACTCGTGTTTATGAGAGCAAGACTTTCAATTGTGCGTATGAGTGTTTGACTAGTGTTTATAAGAGCATTTGTTTGACTAGTGTTTATGACCGCCTTTCAGTATTGTGTGTGAGTGCATTTGAATCGTAAGAGGAAGAGCTAATCCTGAATAATGTCCCTAACGTCCCCTCATACTCATTGCATTTAATGTATCATCATGAATCAGTGAGCACTGCATAACATTGTGATCTTGGATGATGGGATGCCACACTTTTTGCTTAAAGTCACAGAGCTTGGTTTCTTTCTTTTAAAAAAAGTCCCCAGTGATGTTTGTTTGTGGTCATTTTAGCTGTGCACTTTTAGCCATTCCTGTAAATTTTACAGTTATTTACCACATACCTTACAGTAAAATACTTTAAAGTGATTGTACAGTAATTAACTACAGCTTCCACTGCATCATGGAATTTTGGTTGACGTCACAGAGAGTTAGTGTATTTTGCATGCAGCAGCATTGTGAAGCTATGTGCTCCCAGCATGCATTGCGCCATAGACTGTTGAACAAAAGCCGTGATAAAGACGTTAATCCTTAATGTTCACAAATGATAAGGATTAACGTAACATTGATCATGTGTGTTTATGTTACCGTAGTTTGTTGAATGTGTCTGATTTAACTCTCACGTTGCATGCACGTTTTTTCATGAAACCCTGACTGGGGGTTGTGTAGAGTGGGTAGAGTGACATCCCAGACAGTTCTGCTGTATACTAAGTGAATCTAAGAAAAGCATTACCTGGCCTACCTCTTCTGCAGACCAAGAGCTCCTGTTTACCTTCTGTAACTCATCCGCCCCGCAATGAATGGAAACATTGATTTGACACTGTGAGTTGTCAGTGAGTAATGTAATCAAGTTTACAGTAACGTACACTGGTGCTGGTAAGTTACTATAAAAACCCTATGAAATTTCTAACAGTCTGTTTTGCTTGTGGCTGAGGGCATAAAAAAGTGTGCAGTGTGGCAAAGACTCTGGAACAGAAGTGGCCATTTTTCAAACTAAAGTGTCAGTGGAAGTGATGCATGTAAATGAAGTTCCGATTATGGTTATTTGTTTGAGATATACTTATTTTACAGTAGGAGTGTAAATTTATGTCTATGTAACTTGAGGGATCAGATGTCATAGCTTACAAAAGACAGTGTTGCTGTTGGTTTTCGAGCAGTCGTCCGGTTGCCAGGTTGCAAGTATGGATGCCTCTGACCAAAGCTACTCATAAAGCTTTTAAAAGCTATATTCATATGGCTTTGTTACTCTGTGCTGTAATAGAGAGCAGTTATGGCTAAATGTCTGCCCAAACATCCTTGCACGTATTTTGTTCTCCCACTAAATATATAAATAATAAAATAAATGAGATTTTATTTGATTTGGCGTGACACACGCACGCATACTCGTTTAAGTCCACACACACACACACACACACACACACACACACACACACACACACACACACACACACACACACACACACACACACACACACACACATACACACATGCACATAATGGCCTGTAGTACATTAATAGCCTTGTTTTTGATGTGTATCTCCATCCGGTTAGCATGTTTGGAAAAAGCAATATCATTTGTTATCCATTCCGCTAAATTGAATCTTCAAAGAGTGAGAAATTTCCAGTGAGTCTGATCAAATCCTGAGGGTCTGTTTGTTGTATGGTCACACAGTCGGTTGGGTCTTGTCAGTGTGTTTGTATGTGGGTACCAGTTGCTTTGGGGTTGTTTGTAGCGATAAATAAATAGCATAGCCCTGAGCGAGAGGCGTGGTTGTTGAAATATTTCTACAGTATGTTTTATTTATCACAGCATTGTTGCTATAAATATCTTCAAATAAGCTACATGCAGTAACCTTATCTGATCCCAATCCTGACATGTCCCAATTGTTAAAATATTGTATGACTGGAAATGTTCTTTATATTGTAGAAGTGCATTGGCAACATATGTACCCAACATAATATAGTCATTGTGTGGTTATGTAGAGTCACCCTGCAACCCATGTTTACTGCATTTCTGTGGTTGCTTTCTAAAAACACATTGTATCATTTCGGTCAACACAGCAGAGCAAAATCTTCCACTGGTAGGTTCCGAAGCGGAATGCCGAGTCATGTGATGCTCAAGAAAGCCACCAAAAATGTGTCTCGAATGACAGATTCTTGTGGTAAAACACAGCAGTTCATTTTGTCCCTCCATTTTGTCCATTCCAATGGTAATTTATTTGTTTGTCTCGCTGTAGTTTTTTTGCGTCATTTCCATGTTTTTATACACAGTTGCAACACAACTAACATATTTACCATCAAGCACAAAACAACACACATCTATAGTTGGTGTTGAGTTTTTGTTGTTGTTTTTTTAAAAAGTTGAAACAGTTCAGATTTTAGATCTCATCTTTCATTAGGTAGGCCTTAACAGCTTTAAAAGCATCTATGTAGTGTTTTCAATGACTGTCTTGCTTATGAATAACAATCTTAAGGGCCAAGTGTGTTTATGATGCAAGCTTTATGACCTGCGCTTCCAACTTTTGTACCATCCATCCATTTTCGGATACTTACACCTTATTTTTAACATAACACTTCACTAAATCTGCCGATCTTTGGATAAGGACTTTAGTTAGGGCTGTTCAAAATTCAGTTTGTTTTAGACAACTCGAGCTCTAATGTGAGTGATTGTGATGTTTGTTTAAAGGTTCCATATTTTGGCTATTTAAACCTCCATAGAGTGACTCTCTAACATGGACTTATAAAATTGTCACTTTCATTTGAGTGTCCAGAAAAGCCCCCTTTTTTGTCCAAACAGTATTTGGATAAGACCGCCCCCTTTCTTCTGATTGGTTACCTCTGTGTAGAAGATCCACTTGTGAGAGCACACGTGTTTGTTATGCTGACAGCACTGGCTCTGGAGCGGAGACGTAGGCGGAGATCTTCGCCGGTGACGTAGATAAGCTCGAGAAATTCGAATGACCTGATTTCAGGCCTCTCGGCATAAACATGTGAAGACTCAGGAATGCGTGGACGATTTTAATTCATATTTCACATGTTTACTGAGGTACCAAAGAGACAATATTACATCCCAAATGCTGGAAAAAGTTGGTTTGGCAAAATATGTCCCATCTAACATTGTAAGACATTTATTTCAGCAGAATATTCCCAGAAAATACCTTAATACCAGCAATAGTTTATTTTGAATATATTTTCTACTGACTGAAGTATTGCCGTCTTTTTGTAACTGGAATATTGTTTTGGCTGTAAACCTGTCAGTATCAGCTGCATCCACAGTGTCAGCTTGTCCACATTTTTGGCAGCGCATCCTCCTTCTTTCACCCCCTTCTTCTCCTCCTCTGCATTCCAGCTAAATGCTGAGCCTCCGCCCCCCGCTTTCATAATCCAAATTAAAAAAAGGTTTTCTCATGCATGAGGAGAGAAACAGGCCTGCTCTGCAAACAATGTGTGGCTTTCTGGACTAGCATGACAGCATCGATGGAGTGAGAAGGAAAGGGATAGAAAAGAATATAGCGATGGAGAGCGCTATGTGTGTCAAGTGAGGGTTTCTGAAGGAGAGACAAGCTGTTGAAGTCAACTCCCACAGTCTTGGAGCAAACAGCTTTGATGTGGTGGGAACAAACCTCCCACATAGCACTCAATCGACAATTGCCCTGTTTAGGATTAGTAATCATATCTTGTATGATTATGATTTGTAGGGGGTGGTGGTGATGGATAGGTTTCTAAAGTCAGTGGACTTTACCAACAACTACAGCTGTAGCAAAGTGCTGTACAAAAACATAAAAGACAATAATCAAAATAATAATAATACAATCATGTCAAAAAAGTAAAAAAGAATGTTCTTTTGTACTTAAAATAGAAGCGATCGCTTTACATTGGCATGTAACATACAGGAGGTGAGCTTTATTCCCTCTTGTTGCACATGTCGTGTGAAGCTGTTGGGAGAAGAGAGACAGGAGCGAGATGAAAGTCTCCAACGACCAGTATGAGGGCGCCAAGATCCTTGATGTCCACGGCCGAGACACTGAAATTGTAATCTCACGATCACAGCGTGCATGACGTCGCTCACGTTTGCTACAAGCTGAGTTGCAAGTAAACGAGCAACTGGATTTTTCTAACAGCCGATAGTTCATCCATTGGCGAGTAACACACATAGAACACATCTGCCGTTCTTCTGGCAATCCCAAATCATCTCACCTTACTACTTGTTTATAGAAAGGAATTGTAGTATTTTGAACGATTGCCGTGAGATTGACTGGTGACCTCCAGCCTACCTTTGACCCTAACAAGGCCAAGCGCTACAGAAAATGGATTGTTGGATTTGGTATTGTCGGGCGTACGCCAGAGAGCTCGAGTAATTGGATTGCTATCTTTTCTAATTTCATATTTCCGTCTTCATACATCCACATGTCCATCATATCATCTCTCTCTCTCTCTCTCTCTCTCTCTCTCTCTCTCTCTCTCTCTCTCTCTCTCTCTCTCGCACACGCACACGCACATAGGTCACGCTCTTCCGCGTGTCTTTGAAGCTTCCAGCCTGGAATGCAGGTTGTCTTAGTCTTAGTGGAGCAAGCAGCAACAGGTCCACCTCCTGAGAGTTTGTGGATACTGCCGCACTAACGATTCGAGACAAAAGAAGCGGCATTTTACGACAAACAGACAAACTCCGCTTCATGGGAAAGGAGCAGCGTTGATGAATTAGTTTATTTTGAGGTATCCAGTTTAATCGAGGTCACTGACAGGATTGAGCCAGTAACAGGTCAACCATGACGGCTTTGCATTTGCTGGACAATTGGAAGAAGGTAATGATCACCTTGAGACTAGAGGACTGTGTTAAAACCACATGAAACCTGGGGGGGGGGGGGTTTCCTTAATTTTGGTTCCTTTTCTAGTGCATTATTGCATGAGGTAGTTTAACTTATGGAACTCTTTAAACCTGTTTTGTGATTTACTGTTGGGAGGCTGAATCAACAGAATATTGGGTCTGTCTGCAGAGGAAATATGTTGATGTTGCAGCAGGCTTTTGTTATCTCGAGGGCAAAGAACATTAGAAACATACTTTCCTTCTCTGCTGAATATCATTTCAGGCATGCAAATACAGTACCCCCATTCCCTGTTCTTATCATTTATGTCTTTTCTAACCTTGTTTCAACCACAAATTGGTTTTCTCACACATATTCAGCTCTAAGCAGAATGACACCACTAAACAAGTACTCTTGTATCGATGAGGGGGGGCCACTTCTTATATGTTGACATTATGGAAATATAGTGATAGCACAAAAGGGATTTTTGTACATTTTTGTGGCAGTTTTTGTGTGTTTTCATATTCGCTTAGAGCCAAAGCGGCTGATTTCCATTCAATGTGTGAAGTAGCACAAGGGATTTAAATGAGTCGACATGTTACCTCCTCAGTGACGAGAAGAACATGCGGCTAAATACTCTCTACCATATGGACTGTGAGTGTGTGTGTGTGTGTGTGCTCGTGTGTGTGCGCGTGTGTGTTTGTGTCCTGTCAGCATGAATCACATGTTTAGGGGTGAAGCGAAAAGTAGGAATCCTTCCAACACCCTTAAACAATAGCAATGGGGCATGTGAAGACACTTTCAAAACATTTACTATTTTTGGTACGCTTTAAACACTCGCTGTACACTTCATAGGTAGATTTGCTTAGTACAATAAGATCAAGCAGGTGTCATTTTAACTAAATGGATGAATTATCTTTATGTTTTAGCATTAAAAACGTTTTACAAATTCGTTCATTCCCAAAACAACACACATAGGTCTCATTTCCTGTGCTTTGTACCAATGCAGTATTTTGTAATCATTTAACCAAAAACATGAAACCTAATGTCATTTTACTCGTGGCTATCTTAGAGGAAAATACAGTAAAAAAGAACATGAATTTCATTCTCAATCTCTGCTAAATTACACTTTCCTCTTGAATATCACAAAACCTTGTGATTTCCTAATATTAATTTAAACCTAATTTAGAGTCTTCAATTAACCTCCCATGCATGTTTTGGGGATGCGGGAGGAAACCGGAGTACTTGGAAAAAAATCCACGCAGGCACAGGGATAACATGCAAACTCCACACAGGCGAGGCCGGATTTGTCCTCAAGAAATTTACATTCATTTCCTCACTCAGGATCTTCATGTGAGCCAAGGAGACCCAGACATCTCGATGGACATGGACCGCCTCAACAGGAATGTGCCAGAGAGCGACGCACGAGCCCACCAGATTTTAAAGGTGAGGTTGTGTTTTGGGCATGTATCACAGCGATGAATGCTGATGTGAGTAGAGAGTAAAATAAACTAACAGAAGATGAATATTCTTTGTTTACAGTACTGTACATCAACTGTGTGTATTCCTTCATACATGGGCTCTCTATACCTATTTCATAACTGAATTACCACCATTACCCTGCATGGCAAGCCAGTCAGAGCAGAGGATGCCCGCTGACAACATACTGTCAGTCAGCATGTCTTAATACAGGAATGTCCCACCAGAGTCAGTGATTAGTTGCAGCCAGAAATTGAATGTCTCATTTTCCATTCCTCGTGTTCTGTTTCTTCTTGTTAGTGTGCCAGACAGAGAATGAGGTGAGATTCCTCTTTGAAAACCTTATGCAGTACGGCATAGTGATAAGAATGTATTTAAAATATTCTCATCTAATTCGCTTCTTATTTAATTTAATACAATACAATTAATTATGAGAAGGCAGTGCACTGACACAATAAAGATTGATGCTAGCGATAAGAGCCTAATATAGCCATGATTGTTAAATGTTCAATCTAAACATATGGAGTTGAGAATGCACTGGATTAAGGTTTTGTGACACATTTTTTAGGCAATTAAATTAATTAGTAAGGATTCTGACAATACCACTTCCATACGTCTGATTTCTTTTTTTTTTTTTTTTTTACTCTTGTTAAGACATTTTGAACTGTTCAGATGAGTTTGGGAGGACAATCGTGAACAGTGCTGACCTCAACTCCATGCATTAAAAAAAACATGATGTATGGCAAGATCCATCCATCCATCCATCCATCTTCTGAGCCCCTTCTCCTCACTCGGGTCGGGGGCGTGCTGGAATCTATCCCAGGTGTCATCGGGCAGGTGGCGGGGTACACCCTGAACTGGTTGCCAGCCAATCGCAGGGCACATACAAACAAACAACCATTCGCACTCACAGTCACACCTATGGGCAATTTAGAATCTCCAATTTATGCATGTTTTTGGGATGTGGGAGGAAACCGGAGCGCCCGGAGAAAACCCACACAGGGACGGGGAGAACATGCAAACTCCGCATAGGCACGGCTGGGGATTGAACCCGGGTCCTCAGAACTGTGAGGCTGACGCTCTAACCAGTCGACCACCGTGGTATGGCAAGATGTATGATTTTATTTGAATAATTCTGATAATGCAAGTGTATTGTTATTATTTAGGACACACCCAGTACTGGGCCGCAGCCCGGTGGTTGGAGACACCGGCTGAACAGTACAAATTGAGAACAGGCACACTGACGAGCTAATGCATAGTGTGCCACATGGGTGCAGCAGCACTCTGTGGAAGAGACAATGACTGCTTCCTGGTTTCCCATCACTCCCTCTAACCCAATTCCTTCATCCACATTCCTACAAAATCTACCAGCAAGCCCAGTCTCACCAATCCTCTTAGGCTTGAATGATCCCACTCCATTACGGGCACCACGACAATCATGGTGATCCTATCAAGACACAGAGGCCAAGTCACTGGCCACGCATAGGTTGTTATTCAAAATGTGCAGTCTGAAGTGAAGTGAAGCCCGAAAGATAAAATTGCTTTTTTTAATACCTCACGGTTCATTCACCAATTTACAGAACATCAAAATTCCTCTTTTTTCTGAATTCAGAGTGTGACAGTGTGAAACTATTGTGCAATTATTGAATGTTGGTCAGGAATTACCCCAGTCTATACCTCCAGACAATGACACTAGGTTAAAAAAAAATCAGCATATAATACAGTACATGTACAAACTGTATATATTTCGGACTCTGTTGTGAATTATTCATTCTCCATATTTCCCTACTGGACACTTTATTTGGTACAACTGCACAATCTAATGACTGCCAATACTAAAGCTGTATCAAAAATTTGCCCTATACAAAGCTAACAATACTCATGTATCATCATCATCATCATCATCGTCATCATCATGTATCTATTATTGTAGTATAGAACTATACTCCATAATATTTCACACTATTTTCGACTAAATCTGCATACAACAGTTTTCACAGTCATATTCTTTGTCCTCTGTGAAGAATGACTGATATTAGTGCAGTCCTGATGAGCTGTGAGAGGAGTTAGATGTTTATCCATCTGTGTCTTATACCGGCCCTCCGGTGGCCAAGGTGGGCACACTAGAAGGAGCAGCACAATGACCATTCAAATGATGCAATATTTAGTTTCTTTTGAATTCCATTTAATAATGTCAGTACTGTATGTTTTTAAAAAGCACAATATTATGGAATGCTATTTTTTTCTCATTAAAATACACTTTCCAGCAGTTTTGTAGGGAAGGCTGGAACAGATGAGTGGCTTAGAATTTCCATTCATTTAAATGCAAAAAGATGATTTGAGATATGATTGTTTTGAATTACGAGCATGGTCACAGAACAAATTAAACTCGTATATAAAGGTACCACTGTACATACTCCACTAAACATCTAAGTGCTTTTCCCAAATCACGCACTGATACAGAGGAGAAGAACAACAAAAACAACGCATTCTGCTCCATGTGAGCCACAGTCAGACTACAAACAGATTTATATCCAAATTCAGCCAACGCTGCACTTTAAAGCACTCATCACGAGCCTGCTGTGTGCCCTCCAGGAGCGCCATGTTTGTTAATTGCGGAGCGCTGAGTCTATGGCAACACCCCCACACACAAACACACACACTCTCTCGCACGAACAGTATTTCCCTCTTTGTGTTGAGGAATGTGTAAACAGTCAGCGCAGTCATCTATGCTAATCACTTCTTATAGTGAAGACATTGATTAAGGCCCCTCCTCTCATTCGCTGAATGATAACTAAACCTCTTTAAGGTGGATGCATCTATTTTCACATTTTGCAGTTGGTATGATTTACCACTGAGATTTGGTATACCGTAACATTTCTATCAAGGGAAAATTGCAGATTTTTTTTGTATGTTCATTCTAAAATGACCTTAAAAAGTATCTTCAACCTAGTAAGCACAATTTGGAATACATTTTGTCATCTTGGTCTTCCTCCACAGAGCACTCCACTGGATCTGATCGAGACTGGAAAGGGACTGAAGTTCCAAGCTGAGCGCCCACATCTGGTCAGCCTCGGTAGTGGACGTCTGAGTGTTGCCATTACTCTGCTGCCCCTGCCTGAAGGTGTGTATTTTATCTACCTTGCCTTCATACATTTGCTACCTTAAACAAGTGTGCACAACACTCCAGTCAGTTACACTAGGTGGAAAGATTATTACCTCACTTTCTTGACTGTCTCCTTTCCTCCTGTGTTTGCTGGCTGTGTAACCTTTTTGCCATGTCTGCCTTTTCTCTATAATACCTCTGCTGTGTGCCTCTTTGTCTGCACCTGCTTTTCCTTTATGTGGCTGTATCACTTCAGGATGGAGCAAAGGGTGGGTTTCTTGACGCATACCTGTGACATTTTTCAAGTCATAGGCCAAATCCCTAAATTACTCTTCTCTGTATTGTACCTACAGAGCAAAGCTGCATTCGAGTCCAAGCCCTATAAGAAAAACACATACCATATTATATTATACACAATATCACAATATAGGCAAAAGGTTTGAGACACCGTTTTGGTCAGTCAATTCAGTCAGTCAGTTTTGACCCCTAACTTCCCCCTGAAACTAAAATTTTCAGCATACAAAGACATTTTGGAAAATTAAGTGCAGGATACTTGTTCCAGAGTTAAATAGCACTCCCCATGTCCACCTGCCTGGAGCCTTTTTTTTTTTTTTTAAATAAAATTACCATAAGCCCAAGTATATCTGTGATGTTCACAATACAAAAGTGAACAAAAACAAGTCCGAGTTGGTATCTGTGAAAACCCACAACACATTTTTGAGGCATTGTGGTGTCCATTTAGCCACACACAATGGATGCAAAAAAACATCAGTCTGAGAAAAAAAAGTTCCAGAGCTAGGAGAAATCAGAGGTGGATTACAGTATCGGTTTGTATCAGTTTTTTATTTTTATTTTTTTTTAACTCAAATACAGATACAAAGATGTACCTCAACACACAACAGGGAGGAAAAAAAATACACACATGAAAACAAACTGTAAGCTGATGCAAAGGGCTGATGCAGATCCTAGGGCACCGGTGGAAATTCAGCTACTGTGGGTCGAAGACGAAGGTGAAAAACAGCTCTCTTCGGCAGAAAGAGAAGAGGAAAGCACAGAGCCTAAAACTGAATGTGGGGACTTTGAATATTGGGACTATGACAGAAAAAAAGCTAGGGAGTTGACTGACGTCATGATGAGGACAAAGTTAGATACTGTATATTGTGCATCCAGGAGAGCATGTGGAAAGGCAGTAAGGCTTGAAGTTTAGGGGCATGGTTCAAATTATGTTACCATGGTGTAGATGGGAAGAGAAATGGAGTAGGGGTTATTTTCAAGGAAGAATTAGCTAAGAATTTCTTTGAGGTGAAAAGAGTGTCAGATCGAATGACGAGGCTGAAACTTGAAATTGAGGGTGTTATGTTTGGTGTAATTAGTGGCTATGGCCCACAGGTAGGATGTGACCTAGAGGTGAAAGAGAAATTCTGGAAGGAGCTAGACGAAGTAGTTCTGAGCATCTCAGACAGAGAGAGAGTCGTGATTGGTGCAGATTGTAATGGACATGTTGGTGAAGGAAATAGGGGTGATGAAGAAGTGATGGGTAAGTACGGCATCCAGGAAAGGAACTTGGAGGGACAGATGGTGGTAGACTTTGCAAAAAGGATGCAAATGGCTGTAGTGAACACTTTTTTCCAGAAGAGGCAGGAACATAGGGTAACGTACAAGAGCAGAGGTAGAAGCATGCAGGTGGATTACATCTTGTGCAGACGATGTAATGTGAAGGAGGTTACCGACTGTAAGGTAGTGGTAGGGGAGAGTGTGGCTAGACAGCATAGGATGGTGGAGTGTAAGATGACTCTGGTGGTGGGGAGGAAGATTAGGAAGACAAAGGCAGAGCAGAGAACCATGTGGTGCAAGATGAGAAAGGAAGAGTGTTGTGCGGTTATTCGAGAAGAGGTGACACAGGCTCTCGGTGGACAGGAGGAGGTTCCAGAAGACTGGACCACTAGAGCCAAGGTGATCATAGAGACAGGTAGGAGAGTACTTGGTGTATCTTCTAGTGGGAAAGGGGAGAAGGAGACTTGGTTGTGGAACCTTAAAGTACAGGAAAGAGATTAGCTAAAAAGAAGTTGAACCTTGCCCAATCCTTTCTTATAGAAATGGGATTATTTCATTCAAATGTGACCGAGACCTTTATCTACCTAAACTACAGAGGGGACTTTATTAAATGATATCCATTGATATTTCATACTTGTTTGTTTTTATTGTTTTGTTACACATTTGCAGAGGCTACTGCATAAAATAATCTGTTTTGTTAAATATTTCTGAAAGCTACTGCATAAAATGCTCTTTGTTACATATTTCTGGAAACACTGCAAAATTATCATGCTGTTTTTACTCCAAGAAGGTACTGCATAAGTATGCTGTTTTCTTTTGGAAGTTACAACTGAAAGCTCATATTTGCCTCAAAGAGTAGTTAATGTAAAAGCCACAATGCAGTTTAAAATGCAGCTTCTGCTGTTCTATCAAATTCCATCCCTTCACCCCAGATCGGGTGGGTTGGGGGGCGGTCCTTACGTCCATCCATCCATCCATTTTCTACCGCTTATCCAAGGTCGGGTCGCGGGGGCAGTAGCTTTAGCAGGGACGCCAAGACTTCCCTCCATTTCATCCAGCTCTTCCGGGGGGATCCCGAGGCATTCCCAGGCCAGCCGAAGTATCTATTCTCTCGAGGATGTCCTGGGTCGTCCCTGGGGTCTCCTCCCGGGGGGACGTGCCCGGAACACCTCACCAGGGAGGCGTCCGGGAGGCATCCGAATCAGATGGCCCAGCCACCTCATCTGGCTCCTCTCAATGTGGAGGAGCAGCGGCTCTACTCTGAGATCCTCGCGGATGACCGAGCTTTTAGCCTATCTCCAAGGGAGAGCCAGGACACCCTGCGGAGGAAACTTATTTCGGCCGCTTGTATCCGGGATCTTGTTCTTTCGGTCGCCACCCACAGCTCACGATAGGTGAGGGGAGGAACGTAGATCGACTGGTAAATCGAGAGCTTTGCCTTTCGGCTTAGCTCATTCTTTGCCACAACGGATCGATACAAAGTCCGCATTACTGCAGACGCTGCACCGATCCGCCGGTCAATCTCCCGTTCCATTCTTCCCTCACTCGTGAACAAGACACCAAGATACTTGAACTCCTCCACTTGGGGCAGGATCTCATCCCCAACCTGGAGAGGGCATGCCACCCTTTTCCGACTGAGGACCATGGTCTCAGATTTGGAGGTGCTAATTCTCTTTACGATCAATAAAAAATAGGCAGGGGGTCCAGGACCCCAAAATAGTTGGGAACCACTGCTTTATTCCATAGTTTGGTTATTATTATTATTGGTTACATGCATTAAGTGTACAATTAGGAATAGTCACATGTACAATATACGATCAAAAGTTTTGTTTGCCCTCAGCAACCTACAGTACAATGCCTCCTTCTTCCCAACAGGCCGCACAACTGTTGGTCATGGTCCCATGGACATCAACATCCAAAGCCCCGGGGTGGAAGCTCAGCATTGCTACATAGAAAATAGGTCAGGGGTCATCATGCTACACCCCTGCGGGAACCTGTGTGCTGTTGATGGACTTCAAGTGACACAACCGATCCGCTTGTCCCAAGGTAGGACTCCTAGCTATCATAAGCTGCTTTCACATTGGCCATTTAAGTTGCCTTTTTGATGACTTTTTCCTGGATCACAGCCCTAGATCAGACTACAGGATTTTAGCCTCGATATTGGTCTGATTGGCTATAGGCAGTTTGCCAGATTGGGCCCGACATATTTTGTCGGGAACGACAAAACTTCTTGTAGTGTGTAATCCACGACCAACGGTTTGGCCCTACGACACCAAAATGAAAAGTGTAGCATTTTTTATTTTATTTTATATCTTCCATGGAGTGTGACATATCAACGGCAACCCTCCGACAGCGCACATTGACGTCGACCAATAGGATTGCGTATTGCCTCTATTGCTCGCTGTTGTCAATGTTTATTCATGTGCACAAACCAATGTTTACTGAACCTGTAGAGCATGAGCCGACAGAAAGCCGGGATGTTTACATACAAACGATAGTGCTACCACTAGCTAGCACTAGCTGCTACATAATGTGTAACCTGCTTGTGAGCCATATTAAAAGTATGTGAATATACCTCAAGCTCTTCTTGAATGGACAGCCCAAAACATCCTCTCCCGAGTATCTGGTGACGACACCACATGTTTTTCTCCCTCATTTTGTTCTTTTTTTCCCCAACACAATCCAGTGTTGTTGTTGTTGCCATGAACGGTTGTATTCGGTTGTGGTGACCGGTGACACATTTACTCGTCACACCTCCCTGACAGTGTTTGATTTGTCAAGATTAAAGCCCAGTGATCATAAAAGACGGAATATAGCAGTATAGGAATTCATGTCGTGTAGTGTTACTACTGTCTGACCAAGGTACAGCAAGATTTTATGGCAGTAGTCTGACATCCAATCGTGACAGACCAAACTTGTCTTGTAGTCTGATCCAGGCATTAGTTACTGATGTGGGCAAATTTGCTGATGTAGTATCAGAGGAGTAACAGAGACAGAATGGCACCAGTGTATTAGGAAAATGTGAAGCTTTCTTATGATCTGAGCCGACAAGTTTTATCTGAAAGGGACAGGAGAATAAATGCTGGCACTAAGGTTATACCAATTTGTCGTGAAGGCAGTGTAAAAGTGGCTGAATTCATAATGTAATTTAATGGACTTGCTCATGTGGAGATTTTTTTGTGTCTTATCAATAAAAATGATACCTGAACCTGCTCCATACCAAGTGCCATGAGGTAACCATTGCTGTGGTGTAATGCTATTTAAATACAGTTGAATGTAATCTATAAGGCATTATGCTCTTTGAGATAAGATTCGTTTATGGAGCCCCTTCATAACAGCACCTCCCAATTTTTGTAAATCAATGATATCTAATTTCCTCACTTATCGATTTACATCATTATGGCTAGCATACACTTTAAGAGAAACGCCATTATTGTAAGCATGTATTGGCTCAGCAAGGGAAGCTGGTCCATTCAATAAAAAGCAGTCAGGCCTTTTAAAGAGTTATCGACTAAAGGGCCATGTGGCGTATAGAGGGCCACGAGTTAATAGGCATTACATTCAGCGAGAGGGGAAAAAATATTTTCAATTTCTCACAGCCTCCAATAGATAGATCGACCGACAGACAGACAGACAGCACTAGCGGGCTACTGACTGACTGACCGACCTATCTACCTACCTATTCAAATTAAAATTTGTCAGAGATTGACCTATGTTTAAGTCTTAACAGAGCCCAAGAAAAGCAATGGCCTTTGTCGTTGTCCGTCAGCATATTAATGTTTAAACAAGTCAAGGAGGAAAAAAAATAAAAAATGTACCGGCATTACCAGATAACTAGCAACCCTTTACTGCTCAGTGACTGTTTTTTTTGTCAATGTCTTTATGTCTCCAAAGTGTTCTCTGTCAATTGTCTGTCTGTTGTCGTACTAGAGCGGCTCCAACTACCGGAGACAAATTCCTTGTGTGTTTTTGGACATACTTGGCAAAGAAAGATGATTCTGATTCTGATTCTGAAGTCAAAGAGGGAGTAAAACTGTCATGAATGTAATAGTTTCACCTTAGTCATACAAAGTTCTTAGACATTTACATCAGAACTCAGACCTTTTCCAACGCAAGTAGGAATGCTCATCATTAGTCACTCTCCTCGCAGGGTGGGGATTTTTTTCCTCTGATACTGTATAACTACAATCTTATTTTTTTCCTCCCTCACAAAAATAAGATTGTCATTATTGTAGTACCTACTTCATCAACTAATAAGTAATATTGAAACGTGAATTTAGCCAATATCCACCTATCAGTGCAACTTTCAACCTCGTCTCTGGCTGGGCAAACAAACCGTGGAACCAATGCTATCTTTACTGCTGTCAGAATCAAAACTTCTGCTATATTGGTAGAGGTAAGGAGTGTCGAGGAGGTTTTTTATGTTGTTGACATAGTGGTGTCATTGCCTAGATTATAGGAAGTGAATCAGTCATTGATGGAATTGGTTACTCAATATTTTGATGAGCAAATGAATAAAATCTTCATTGGCCAAATCTCACACTATTGGGAGGCTTTATCTGTTCATTTACTTTGCACATTAACAGTGTATATGTCCAACAGCTTACTGATAATACAAACACATCAGCTCTGTCTCTGGCATCTGTGTCTTGTTTACAGTGCACTTTCACTGGGTCAGAGTGCAGGTTAACAGTGAATGAACGACACACGGAAGTGCAATGATAACAATCTGAATAGTATATTTCTATGTAATAACCACATGTAGTGACTAAAATGTCTCACTCAGAGTCTGACACAAGCACAAGACAATGGAATGAAAATAGTGCACTTTCATATTATACTAATCAGCATGACAGCCAAAATTCAGAACTTAATTGATCTTAAGCTTCTTCCAGTGTTGGCTGGTGGTTTACTAAGAATGGCCAACGATTGGCTGGGGAATTAATTACTACACTATCTTAATATTGACCATCATACAGTATTGTGATCTTTAACTGTGCTGTTAGTTTGAGTCATTCTATTGAATGTCCGTTTGAAATGATAATGTCAATGTTACACTGTACTGTGTAAAATTGCTGATCTTACTGATAAGACTTCAATTGTTCAATCTACCAAAGATTACTAAATAACAGTTGATAGCAACAGGGAATAAGTCGTTCGGCACAGACAGTGAAGATTTAGCATATTTTCTCAGTTGTTCTGTATTTAACAGTCTTAAACGCATTTACACAGTGGTTCTCCACTGGTCAGGCTTTGGGACCCACCATCACTCTTATAGACCAACTGCGACCCACATTCCAACATGTTGCAGTTTGAACCCGACATATTACAATATATGACAGTGTGCCAATGGACACAAAATTCAAATTTAAAGATTAAAAAAATAACATTGTCGCGATAATAGAGAGGAAAATATTCCCTTTAACATTCAAGTGGCTGAATTTTAATTAAAACAAAAAGTGAATCTTGAGGACACAGCTGAATCGTAACTTAATCTAATTTCACTAACATTGCACAAACAGGAAATAAACAAGCGGCAGTTTGTAATCCTCAAGCTCCAAATATTAATCAAGGTGATATTCAAGTGCAGAAAATGCAATTCAAGTGTAAAAAATAACTCGGGTCAATTAACTTGTACAACCCCAATTCCAATGAAGTTGGGACGTTGTGTTAAACAAATAAAAACAGAATACAATGATTTGCAAATCATGTTCAACCTATATTTAATTGAATACACTACAAAGACAAGATATTTAATGTTCAAAATGATACACTTTATTGTTTTTCGCAAATAATTATTAACTTAAAATTTTATGGCTGCAACACGTTCCAAAAAAGCTGAGACAGGGTCATGTTTACCACGGTGTTACATCACCTTTTCGTTTAACAACATTCAATAAACGTTTGGGAACTGAGGACACTAATTGTTGAAGCTTTGTAGGTGGAATTCTTTCCCATTCTTGCTTGATGTACAGCTTCAGCTGTTCAACAGTCCGGGGTCTCCATTGTCGTATTTTACGTTTCATAATGCGCCACACAGTTTCAATGGGTCTGGACTGCAGGCAGGCCAGTCTAGTACCTGCACTATTTTACTACCAAGCCACGTTGTTGTAACATGTGCAGAATGTGCTTTGGCATTGTCTTGCTGAAATAAGCAAGGACGTCCATGACAGAGACATTGCTTGGATGGCAGCATGTTTCTCCAAAACCTGTATGTACCTTTCAGCATTAATGGTGCCTTCACAGATGTGTAAGTTACCCATGCCATTGGCACTAACACAGCCCCATAGCATCACAGATGCTGGCTTTTGAACTTTGCGTCCATAACAGTCCAGATGGTTCTTTTTCTCTTTGGCCCGGAGGACACGACGTCCACAATTTCCAAAAACAATTTGAAATGTGGACTCGTCGAACCACAGAACACCTTTCCACTTTGCATCAGTCCATCTTAGATGAGCTCGGGCCCAGAGAAGGCGTTTCTGGGTGTTGTTGATAAATGGCTTTTGATGCAGTGCCACCTGAGGGATCAAAGGTCACGGGCATGCAATGTTGGTTTTCGGCCTTGTCGCTTACATGCAGTGATTTTTCCAGATTCTCTAAACCTTCTGATGATATTATGGACCATAGATGATGAAATCCCTAAATTCCTTGCAATTGTACATTGAGGAACATTGTCCTTAAACTGTTCGACTATTTTGTCATACACTTTTTCACAAAGAGGTGAACCTCTCCCCATCTTTGCTTATGAATGTCTGAGCAGTTCAGGGAAGCTCCTTTTATACCCAATCATGGCACCCACCTGTTCCCGATTAGCTCGTTCACCTGTGGGATGTTCCAAGCAGGTGTTTGATGAGCATTCCTCAACTTTCTCAGTCTTTTTTGCCACCTGTTCCAGCTTTTTTGGAATGTGTTGCAGCCATAAAATTCCAAGTTTATGGTTATTTGCTAAAAACAATAAAGTTTATCACTTTGAATCTGAAATATCTTGTCTTTGTAGTGTATTCAATTAAATATAGGTTGATGTTGGATTTATCTTGCCCAACATTATAAAAAATAGACACAAAAGGAATGAAGACGCTGGTTTCTTTTTAAAAATTGTCCATAATACTAATGCAAGCTAAGCAAATAAATGATAACTTCTACAATATATCCAACAGTTGAACATGATTTGCTAATCATTGTATTCTGTTTTTATTTATGTTTAACAAAACGTCCCAACTCCATTGGAATTGGGGTTGTATTAACTGCCATAACAGTTGGTCAATAATGAATAACAATGAACCTTGAACAGAGTTTTGCAAAATTAATGGGACAATTGGGGATGTTTTTTTTTTTTTTGCTCCTAATAAGAGTGTCAAAGGCTGACATAGTTGATAAGGCAACTCTGTGGTCATTCTCAATGTCCAGTTTGTTTCTGTTTTTGGTCTTCAGCTGAACTAGAGCTGAGAACCCACACTAAATATGTAGTACTGAAAGGAAGGACGGTCTTTACTGCTTGAGTGGCAAGGGAAAGATATTCAGATATATTCAGCACCAGAACAGGGAGAGGCTTACCCTAGTGACTTTTGTTTGCAGTGTGCGGTCACCTGACAGCTCCACCAGTTGACTCTCCTCGTTGCTGGGCGACTTGACGCTTTCCATGTCGACTCCAAAGGGGTTGCGAATCCACTCATCATCTCTCGTTAAACCGCCCCAGTGGTTTATTCAGATGCTGTGTGATGGTTTTCCTGCGTTGCCTTTTTCCTGCCATGTACAGCTGTTGTCCCCTGTAACAAGCGTGGGAACATGTCAAGTCGATTTTTAGAAACACAACTTGCCCACACGGTGATCTTTTTTTTTTTTTTTTAAGCATTAGTAATTTTGTTATGCTACTCAAAAATGTTGTGTTTAATTGTTCAAACACATCAAAAAGGTAGGCAACGTGTGAGCCACACACTGCTGCTGAACAGTTGTACAGTTGTGATCCCAACGCAGATGTTCCAGTTCAGGCCCAGAACTCATACAAGTCCATGGAGCTGAAGATGTCCTTTGTCGTTGTTGAAGTAGGTAAATTAAATTAAAGCCCAGTCATTTTCTTTTTTTCCCAGTTAAAGTCCGGCGACACGTTATTAGGATTCCCACATAGTTTCTATGTGTAGTTTCCCCACTGCGACATGATTGGCTCTTGCCTCGCAGGAAGGGCAGATATAACAGGATGACCATCCCAAACATGTATCACATTTGTATTAAATAAAAACAAAGAAGCTTGTTATGGTTAGGTTTTGGGCTAGGGTTGGAACTTAAGGCGGTTTAGGATGGGTTAAGGTTAGGATTAGAGTGGGTTAGCGGTAGTGGGACACATTAAAATTGCCACACTGAAGTCACGTTTTAAATCACATCTTTAATCTTTTCCTTCAGTAGGGCGTGTTCTATAGGGATGCAACAACACCAATCATAGTGCAGCAGTGCATGTCCTGGAGTTAGTAATATTGAAGCAGGGTGTGTCCTGCCTAGAAACTATGTGGGAATCCTAATAACGCTCTTGCGACCCATTGAGAACGTGTCCGTGACCCACTTTTGGGTCGTGACCCACCAGCTGAGAACCATTGCATTAACGCATATGACCCTTAATGCACTTGACAGCGAAATAAAAAAGTTTGGTATCAAATTTATTGGCAAGAATCAACAATCTACCACAACTATCTAATCAATCAATCTAACACCAGTTTCCAAACTTTTGGTTTTATGTTCATACAGTATGTTACACATGGTGGCACGGTGGGCGACGGTTTAACACATCTGCTTCACAGTTCAGAGGTGGTGGGTTCTAATCCGGGCTGGAGTTTGTATGTTCCCCCCACGCCTGTGTGAGTTTTCTCCAGGTTCTCGCACATTACAAAAACATGCATGGTAGGCTAATTGAAGATTAAATTGTCCGTAGGTGTGAATGGATGTTTCTCTATGTGTGCCTTGCGATTGGCTGGCGACCAGTTCAGGATGCACTGTACATCTTGTCTGAACTCAGCTGGGATAGGCTCCAGCACAGAGAACGGGTGGATGGATGTTACACATGTCAGACACTGCCAGAGAAGTATTAACAAAATTTACATTGTTTTGGTTGTAGTTTGGAGCGGTGTACAACTGTAATGCAACATATGGAGAAGTGTTTCTATTACAGTGCCCCTCTCATGTACTGTAGGCAAATAAGACAAATAAAGACAGGAGAGTTTAAAAATTTTATTTGTACTAATCGATTGGGTGTTGGGGAGCACGGTGCGATAATCCTCTGGGATTTACTCAATACATCAGAAGACAGCATCGTTGAAATCCCGGCTGCAATAGAAATTCAGTTTGGACGCAGGTACACGATTTGCAAGGCTTAAATTGAAGAATAATTGCAGGGACCAATTGAGTGTAATATATATTTTTGTTATTTATTTATGTACATCGCAAACATGTTGTATTTAAATGTATCTTAGGTAGATGATATTTTCCAAAGCACTGTAAATCCATTTTGACTCTCATTGGATGGACGGATGGATGGTTATATTCAGACAAAGTAAATAGCATTGATCACAGTCCAGACTACTGTAGCACATGGAGCATCTTTTTTCTCTCCCCGTGGGGGGTGTGTCCTCTGATAATGCCACGCCCCCCCCCCCTCAGGTCTCCTCCTCTTGCTCCTCCCCCCTGGCAACCCGGCCTCTCTCTCGAGTCTGTGCGGGCTCAGGAGGTGCTGAGAGCTGGCTGTTTAGTCACAGGCAATGGATGAGAGAACGTATTCGCCGCCCATTGGACTAAAAGACGATCAAGACATTTAAAGTTGGAGGTGGGATGTGCCGACGCACACGCACCGGCGGAGAAACTCGGCGCGTAACGAGTGAACAAGTGGACAGCTTCCGTTTGAGATCGCTCCAATTTGTGCGGCACACATGAGTCAATAGTTTGTTTGTGTGTGTCTGTGGGATTAACATAACAAAAGAACGTGAAGACAAAGCCCATAAACACAGCTCTTGCTTAAATTATTCGTACTAAGTCAGAAGACATGCACGTGTTTTTGGGGGTTTTTTTTTAACTGAAAAGCTGCAGAGGCTATGTACACAGCGGAGGGAGAGGACACTGTCATTCATTGGATTTAAAGTAAGTGGGGTTGGTTGTTTTATGTGCCAAAGGCTTCATTTCTCGGATGCAGATGAAACGTGGAAACTGGAAAGAATTTGTCGCTGTTATTGTCGATGAGGAAAATGCTGCTTTTACAGGAGCACTTCTACCAATTTGTCT
Organism: Phycodurus eques; assembly: GCF_024500275.1. Taxonomy (NCBI): domain Eukaryota; kingdom Metazoa; phylum Chordata; class Actinopteri; order Syngnathiformes; family Syngnathidae; genus Phycodurus; species Phycodurus eques. The sequence continues at coordinate 3,412,999 of NC_084531.1, forward strand.
TAATACAGTATTATGAAAGCAAAATTTTTTTGACACTGAAACTTAAAAACCTATTGTTCAATGAATACCTCCCTGGCAGTGTCAGTCGAAAGTTAGCATTATTTGTATTTTCCTGAAGCTTCAATTGTACACCTAAATTATTTAATTAATAACTTAATTAATTAATTGGTTTCAAATCCACTGTGGTGGCAAAGTCACGAAGACTGTATCATTGTCCAAACACATCCGTTTTTTAAAAAATAATACCACTTATCCTGTTCAGAGGTCACAGGGAGTCTAAGCCTATCCCAACTGACGACAGGCGAACGGTGGGCTACACCCTGGACTGGTCGCCAATCAGTCGGAGGGCACATAGACTGAGACAGACAAACGTTCGTTCTCACATTGAGAGTGGCAAATGTACTACTACACCATCAGTGACTCCAAATACATATATTCTTAATAGATAGAAGTTTCCTTTTTACGTGGTTGTTGTCATGTCAGAGGACCCCAATGCTATTCAGTGGTCATAATATTAATGATCTGCCTTTAATTATTATCCTTCGGCTAGTAATTACAAATGATTGTTCATTGCATTTACTCAGCATTGAATAAGATTTGTCGTATTTCATTCCGTATACTTGTTGCTTGCTTCTATTTTCATGTATGAAGCGGTTGTAAAGTCCACTTTTAGTTTCAATTCAGCAACTGTAGCTTTCCGCACTCAAACAAAAATGTCTAATTCTCCCAAGTACAAAACAATTTAGAATGAAGCTTGGTCTGTATAAATGTAACGTTTACACCAGCTCAAACATTACCCCCACATGTAGCGAGTTCTGTTTATAGACAGTCAACACACACGGGTCCAGTTTTGCAGACACTCCCCACCACCACGTACTGACATAAGCAGACCTCACTGTCTCTATCTACTGTTACATTGCTATTTTTGGTTGCCACTGTGACCCGATCAGGCCTTGTGACAGAAGTAGAAACAAGCTTCACTTTTAATGATTGTAGCTTCTAAAAGTCTTCTTTTTTGGGGATTTTGGAAAACAAACAAACCAACAATGGCTCCAAGAGGCGAATAGAACTGAGCCAAACTAAACTGGTACTGCGTGGTGGAAAAGTGGCATTTAAGGTGTACTTGAACATCCCTCCATCCATTTTCAACACTGTCAGTCGCAGGGCACAGCAGTTGAACATGATTACTGAAAAATATTACTACTTGTCGAATAGTCTAATTGGAGAAATTTGTGAAAATAACTGACTCAGTTTGCAGCTGATTATCAGGTGGAACAGTACTTGCACTGTTAGCTTGAATGTGTTTTGAAATGATCTGGCGACCCACATGAGAGAAACACATCGAGGTAGGCTATGCTGCTGAGTTTACTCAGCCCACCTGGAGGCCTAAAATAGATGGGTTGTAGTCATGGTTGATTTGATTGGGTCTGCATCTGTTTGCCTTTGGGTACATGTTTACCAGTGGGGGATTGGCTTCATTTGTGACAGAAGGAAATGGGGCGTGTGTGACCAGGGAACATCTGTTCAGACAAGTGGTAACCAACCACTGACACTTAATTGTGAGGCGTCTACTAGACAATATTCTGGTTACTGTAATGTGAGTGTTGTTCACACAGAGCGTTGTCATTAACAAAGTGCTATAGGATACGTCCTCCCACCGTGTACAAAAGCCACCAAGTGGTACAGTTTTGGTTCAGTTTTTTCATGACCCAAAAAGGTTCTAAACAAAATTCTGCCATACCCTACCAGTGGTACAGAATGGTAAGGGGGCTCTAGTACTACTGTGGATTCTGACTGAAATAAGTAATGTAACCACCAAGAATTTTCTTTCAAAATTGTCTTTATTCAAACTGCTACTCCCGTGAATATACAGTCAAAGATCACGCTCCTCCTTTATACTCCCGTCCAAGCCTTCTTCCTCTGGTATTTGAGCCGGTATTTGATGGCGCCGAGCTTGTTGAAAAACATGGGGGGGCTTGACTTCTTCACCTTTGCCTATAGCTTCCTTAACCTGAGCGTTCCATAGCAACTGTCAACCACGGTTATGGCCATCCTATTGTTTGCAACTTCTCTGCCACTTGAGCAACATTCCGTGCTGGCGTCTTCATTATAGTGAACCTGTAATTAATTAAAGTCTGACTGTGGCCAGTTTAACATTAGCACGACTTTGGCAATCCACTCGAAGTGAGAGCTACAGTAGCTGCTTACAAAAATGATTGCTTTACAGAAAGGGAGTGCGCTGGCCTTGGATGAAATGTTTTTTGGAGCATGTGACAGGCAGCATGGTGCAGAGGGAATAACTTGTGACAGCAGTCAGAGGCTGACTGCAAGGCACAGACAGTCTCCAGTGACTTGCATGCTTTAATGTAGTAGCATCATTATGTAATATTGCATACGTGTAACACTGTGATGAACCTCCTGACCTGTTGTGAGCTCACTAGCCAAGAATTTGAAGCTTTCCACTTCTAACCACCTCTGCATCCTCACATCTAATCTTTCAAGCAAATATTCTTGAGGCTAAGCTTACGTGCTGGAAAGATTGGTCCAGTGGTTGGAGCACAGACGTGTTATTAGAGAAATGATGGAAACTTTGGTCCGGAGACACATTCAAATAGGTCCAGCTGCTTCTTTTAATGCCACGTAGAACTCTAGCCATAAAGTGGCCTCAACAGGGATATGCATTTGTAGTCCCAATGGAATACTTACTCGCATTAGTCTTGTCAGCATTGACATTCTGTTAATAGTTATAATCGAAATATTCCATGTTTTTTTTTATTTATTTATTTTTTTTTAAGCAAAGGCAAATCCTTTCTATTTTGTCATTGGCAAATTACACATTTTCTTCATATTAATTAAAACACAATGGTATATTTTCTCTCAATCACTAACATTGCATATTCAATACAGAAGAGAAAACGTAATTGCATGTGACTGTTATCAGAAATTCATTATACAGTACGAGTTAAGCACACTGAATCATAAAGAAAAAGGTTAGGCGGAAGCGAACTACTACACAAGTATACATAAATGAATCGCAGTCAATGACAGTCATTTAAATTGTGTGTGTTACTACAAATAGACAAACAGCAAAATGATCGACAATGATTGGTAGTTGCAACAGAATGTCGGATTATATAATTTGATTGACAGTGTAATGGCTGAATCTGCGGGATCTGTGTGCATATGGCAAACCACATAGTGGATTGTAAAACATTGCAGACATTCAACACAAAACACACATTATCGTTGTACTGTATTTTTCAATAATTTCACAGCATTTGGACATTAGCGTATATAATTAAACGTCAAGCATTATTAATTTTTTGGTACAAAATTCTCATCTGAAATGAGTTATACATAGGAGCGTCTCTCTCAAAGGCAAAAAGAACACAGTTTTATTCTGCTGACTGGCGTCTCCTACTGTATATATGAGTGATGGGTATTCACCTTGACTCAATCAGACCTTTTGTGTTCTATAACACATTTACATGGTCCTGCAGTTTTATTAGAGTGGGGTTGGAGTGTCCTTGTGGGAGGATTGAACCTCGTGACAATAATTTTGCCACGTATGTGCCCTTACTCCTGGCGATCTGTCAAGTGGAAATTGTTACGACCTATTCCAATGCAAAGCACTTTATGGAAAGAATTTGGCTTTGGTTGCTTCAAACAGAGTCTGTAGAACATTGTGGTGCTGAAAGATGCTGCTCTTACAGTTACACAGTGTGCACTCACTGCAATGAATGTAGGGAAGATTAGATGAATCATTTCTGGAGTGCTGAGGAAGACATTGCTCTCCACCACACTGGTCAGACGATCCATTTAATTACTGGGTAGGATTTTATTGCATGCACACATGCAATAAAATCTCATCCTCCAATCTGTGATGCCAATCCCAACAGTGCAAGTCCTATGCGATATTACTTAGTGCAGTGTCATTATTAAAATGGCAGCGTGTCAGTTTTCCTGTTGGAAAGTGCTGGGAGAGAATTTGTTGATTATACAGATTTCATTTTTGACCACAGCTTGTTTCGCTGAGCTCAGCTCTTGAGAGAACTAATACTGAGAAATTTGCAAAGTGCCTTTTGGAAGGATACTGACACCCCACACGGTTAGACATTCCTCTAAATTCTACGGTTATTTACCACATACCTTACACTAAAATGCTTTAAAGTGATTTTACAGTAATTACCTTCAGTTTCCACTGCATCATGGGATTTTGGTGGACGTCACATGGAAAAGGTGCTGTATTTTGTATGCAGCAGAATTTTGAAGTCGTGTGCTCCCAACATGGATTGCGCCATAAAATCTTGAACTGTTGCCGTAATAAAGACGTTAATCCTTTATTTTCATGAACGATAAGGATTAACGTAACATTGATCATGTGTGTTTATGCATTCATTCACTTTGTGAACCGCGTATCCTCACTAAGGTCGCGGGCGTGCCGGAGCCTATCCCAGCCGACTCTGGGCGAGAGGCGGGGTACACCCTGAACTGGTCGCCAGCCAATCACAGGGCACATATGAACAAACGGCCATACACACTCACAGAACCCAGGTCCTCAGAACTGTCAGGCGGATGCGCTAACCAGTCGGCGACCGTGCCGCATGTGTGTTTATGTTACCTGTAATTGATTGAATGTGTGTCTTTTTTTAACTTTCGCGTTACATGTATGTTACACTTTCTTTCATGAAACAATGAGTGTGGGCTGTCTGCAATAGAGTGACACCCGGGTCAGTTTTACTGCTAAGTGAAGCTAAGATAAGTGTCACCTTACTTCTTCTGCAAGCCAAAAGAGCCCCTATTTACCTTGTGTAACGCATCAGTAACACAATGAATAGAAACGATGAATTGCCACTGTTGTCAGTAAGTACCGTAATCAAGTTAACAGAAAACGAGAGAACAATATATAACATTTTCTTGCAACTGCCAAACTATCAAAATGTTTATGGGGCAATAAGGTAAAATTTCAGCTGCACGAGGATATGTGAACCACCCTCTCATTGCGTCTTTGAGATTTATCATTAAGGAGCGGTTTCTTGTGTTTGTCTTAAAACCAATATAGGTTAACCTATTTTTACACTAGTGTGACCGTTGTGGATGTTAAAATTTTACTTAAAACATTGCCTGTACCATGATTTTACAGCGGCGGCGGTTAAACCTTGGAATAGGGCTAATGTGGCCCAAAAGTTGTATCCCAGTAAATATTGGCTAAATGTTGATACTGCATATATCTCGATATTTAGCACTGGAAAAAGTTAAAAGCCAACCAAGATGAATCACTGAACCAATTATTTAGTATTTAGTGTTTGGAACACAAACCTATACTGCTATAAACTATATTGTCTCGAACTCATCCATTTTTTAAAATTTTGTTTTTAAATATACACATATCCTAAAATCTCTATATCCTGTCCAGCCCTGCAATGGACTATTTCTGTTTCTTATTTCAAATGGAGAACGTGTATTGGGCTGAAATGAATGAATTTACCAAGTCTAACCATTTCCAAATCTCAATATTTGAAGTAATTTTTTTCATGTCTCAGGGTGGTAAAGTTGTGTCCCCTCAAACATCTTTCACATAAATTCCTTTCAGTCTTAAAATAAAAACTCAGGGGTATTTTAAGGGGTGCTGAGGGTTAGGGTTCATGAACTGCCCTAACCCTGTCTCTTTGATCTAGCAATGGTATGTCAGATTTATTTTTTCTGTGCTGGAGATATGGAGTGAACCTTCCACAGTTTGCTTGGATTCTGGTATTGACAGCTAGAACAGACACCATTTTCATCAACTTAACAGTTAAAATCACCCTGAGACAAATTCCTGGCACATAAGCTTCTTCCAGAAGTTTTTTTTTTTATGTTCCCAAATGATTAGGTTGAAACTGTGAAAACAGTACTTGATTTATTCATTGTATGTTCCCTGTTCATATTTACACCCACAGCACTGCCATTAAATGGCCAGTATCTTCAAAATGAACCACCGCAGTTACACTCTTAACATTTGTTTAAGTTCTCTATAATGAAGAACTATCCTTGATTTATGCCCTCTTGTGTATGATACAGGGCTTGCATCTCACTGGACTGTAAATCAAGTCATTATTTTCAAATCTGTTATGTGATGCTTCCATCACTGAGGGGGAATCCATCATAATACGTTTATGGATGTTCCTATGCTTCCTAATACTTGATGAGCATTAATTGGTACCCAGAGACTGCCAATAATTGAGCTTATTGTTAGTCCTAGTAGCTGGAGACTGATTGGCTAGAGAAACACCCTGCTTCCCAATGAGTGCCCGTGTACTTTAGTAGAGGATATACTCAGTCCACTTTTTGTGCAGATTTTTTTTTTTTAATACACTTGCTTTTTTCAAACCTGCATCATCCTTTGATAGTGAAGTTAAGTGAAGTCCTAGTGTGTAGTGAAGTGGATCAAAAATATCAACAGTTACAAATTTATACAGTATGTTTACTATTGTAATTGTAGTTTTGCAGTCCTGCACTATTATAAATTCCTGTAAATTGTACAGTTATTTGCTACATACCTTGCAGGAAAATACTTTCCATCCATTGTCCGTGCCGCTTATCCTCACTCGGGTCATGGCCGTGGCGGAGCCTATCCCAGCTGACTCTGGGCGAGAGGCGGGGTACACCCTGAACTGGTCGGCAGCCAATCGCACGGCACATATAAACAAACAACCATTCGCACCCACATTCACACCTACGGGCAATTTAGTCTTCAATTAACCTACTATCCATGTCTTTGGGACGTGAGAGGAAACCAGCACTGGAGATTGTGGACCATGATTGGGCTGAATTAGTAATGTAGGTCATGTCTCTGGACATTTCAAATATAGATTGCAATATGTGTATATATTGTAGATAAACATGCCATGCATATGCACCATGATTTTTTTACAGCTTGGAAAATAGTAAATGTAAAGCCTCTTACCCTTTTCCCCAGAAGAAAGGTATTAAATTTGTTAACCACATATGAATACATTTATATTGCTCCAATTCTCCCAAATTGTCAACTTCTTCTTGTTACTACCGCTGTGATATTGTATAAAATAGAGGCACCATAATGGAGCGTTTTTCATTACTAATATAAATGGGCTTTATTTCTATTACATATTTCTACTTTAGAAATGCATAGTGCTCAGCAATGTCACGCTATACACACAGGATTATGTATGTTGATGGCAGAATTTGGAAAGGAAAGTTAACTTCCCATCCACACAGTGAGCTGAGAATTTAACCTGGCATAACCAGTACCACGTCAGTCAACTTAAACAAAATGGTCACATTTGCTGGTAGACTGGCGAATCAGATTATAGATTAAAATGTTAGGAGTAAAAACAAGAGCCCAAAAGGCTAAAACAACCCTGATCCCTTAAAGTGCGTGTATTCACTGTGAGAAAGAATACAATGAAAGGCCTAACAAAAAAACATAATGGTGATAGTAGGGCAGTTATAGAGATTGCCATTAACTCCCATCTCCAAATTAGGTTAAGGGTTGTTACATTTACTGTAGCGACAGCACTTTTGAAAGTTCACCTTATCTTTCTAATTGGGTGTATTTGCTGTCGGAGAGGTTTGTTGTGGTGAGGGGCATCCGATATCTCAGCTTTGTAAACCAGTGGGATTTCATTAGGGAGTAGCCAGAAGATCTTTCTGTTCTGTTTTTCTATATGAAACACAATTTCACTGTATACGCTTGATGCAGCTTCTGCTCTTTCAGAGGACTTTTGGAAATAACAGACATGGTGCAGTAGTTATCTAAGACTTTCCATGCCTCCTGTTCTTACCTTGATTACAACAGCTTCTCCCTAATCAAATCAAAGTGTCTTTAGTCTTCACTTTTACAGAGTGCCAAGTGAAACTCTGACCATGATGTCTTTATATATTTTATTGTGTATGTTCTGCATGTTTACCATATCCTGTCCTGATGTCCATGTGCTCTTTTACAGGCTGCATGCTGTGTTTTGGTCAGTCGGCCTTCTTTCGCTTCAACCACCCTGAAGAAGCCTTAAGGATGAAGAGTATGATGCCCCCGGGTGGCAGTGTCTCGACGGGGGACTATAGACTATGTGCAGGTATGATATGATCATATGATATACGATATCCACTCACAAATTACTTCGTATGACAATGACCGATCAGACATTTTGATGATCAGATGGCAATATAATATTGACTAAGGAACACATCAAACTTTGGTAAGGATATCATCATTTCTCCTACATAAACAGTCGTGTTTAACAGATCTGTCTCACAGAGGTTCTGGGTTTCTATCTCTGTTGAGTTCAGTCTTTCCTGTGTTGAGTTTGCAGTTTCTCCCCGTTCTCCAAAAACACGCTTCTTAGGTTAATTGAAGACTCCAAATTTCCCATATTTGTGAACGCAAAGGTATTGTTTGTCAATATGTACACTGTGATTAACTGCTGGCCAATCCAGGGTGTACCCAGCCTTTTACAATCTGTCTTTGGTGGAGGTTAACACTCTACTGAGTGATCTTATTTCCAACCAGTTTGCACATTGTAGGAGCGCAAATTAATATCACTCCTGCTTGCATGGAACCGGTTATGAATAGAAAAACACTGGCCTTTTCTTCGAATCAATAATAAGGCCTCAAAGATTCTTTCACTCCTGAACATTCACTCAATTTAGCTTCGGTTTGTATGGATGAATACTATTTTTTTCACACGGATAAATCGAATGACCTATTTTTGAAAAGGCTAATTTGCTGCAAAGACCAAAAGTGGAGGATGATGGCTGTTAAGAGGTTTACAGGTGACTGTTTGTTCTAGTAGTAAACCCTCAGCCTGTTTCCTTTTTAACAGACAGTCATGGTTGTTGGTTACACAGCAGCACAAGGAGCTCTGCAAGCTCAGGCTAACAATACTGGCCTTGTATAAAGTTCAAATGATTATTTTTTTTCTCATTTTAGTGTGCCATTTTATACTGTGCGTTTGTAACTGGAGCTTGAAAAGGGTGTCTGCAGAGAGCGCCTGTAAAATTTAAATGCAGTCCTTTCCTGTCCTTTGTGGCGAAACATTTGAAAACGCTTTCAGTTGTGAATATAGCTCTGTTACAGCTTGTTAATGTTGTCCTTTAAAAAGCAGTAGCTGTCAAACCGACGCTTAGAAAGGCGCTCAGCTGGGACTTGCTGCCACAGGTTACACCAGGCCTGTTTTACGTGCATCTCATTCCTCTTCGTCTCCGGGAAAACTTTTTTGTTACTTGCGTGTTTGCATTTAGAACGCTCCAGCTGGAGTGCACGTCACTTTAAGCACATCTTTTCTTAGGTATCTCAGCTATCAGGAGCTTCTCTCAACGTCTTGTTATTTCCCCTCATTTGCCAGTGGCTGCCACTGTGGCGTAAACACGGCACACATGCAGGCTGTCTGGTATGGACTTCCTGATCTAGTAATGAAAGCCTTCCGTTGTTTTGAGAAGTACCCATTTCCTTAATTATACATTCCTAGGTTGCATTGAGATGAAGGTTGAGTGTACCACTCCCAGGATAATCGTAACATATCTGCCGTCTGTTTATAGATAAATTACATAAATTACACTATCTGTGTATAAACGTGTAGGCCAGAACTATTATAGTGGGGCAAACCCAGGAAGCTATTTCAACTTGATTGTCATTACGTTAGACTTGGGGAATGAGTAGACAGGTAGTGTGACTCACTGGCACATTTGGATGAGTTTTGTTCAGAGGGGGCAGATTACTTCCTCAACTATAGTGATTAATTTTATCTGCCCCTTTACAAGTACGATAAAGTAAAATAAAGCGTCACCAATGTGCCAGTCTCTTAGACAGTTCCCATGGGTGATTGAATCATTGTAATAGTTTAAATTAAAAGATACAAAGATAAATACATACAGTGGGTATGGAAACTTTACAGACCCCCTTCAAATTTTCACTCTTTGCTATATTGCAGCCATTTGTACACAAAGCACCCCATATTGACAGAAAAAAAAGGAATTGTTGAAATTTTGGCTGATTTATTAAAAAAGAAAAACTGAAATATCACTCAGCCATAAGTATTCAGACACTTTGCTGTGACACTCATATTTAACTCGGGTGCTGTCCATTTCTTCTGATCATCCTGGAGATGGTTCTACACCTTCATTGGAGTCCAGTTGTGTTTGATTATACTGATTGGACTTGATTAGGAAAGCCACACACCTGTCTATTTAAGACCTTACAGCTCACAGTGCATGTCAGAGCAAATGAGAATCATGAGGTCAAAGGAACTGCCTGAAGAGCTCAGAGACAGAATCGTGGCACGGCACAGGTCTGGCCAAGGTTACAAAAACATCTCTGCTGCACTTAAGGTTCCTAAGAGCACAGTGGCCTCCATAATCCTTAAATGGAAGACGTTTGGGTTAAACCAGAACCCTTCTTAGAGCTGGCCGTCCGGCCAAATTGAGCAATTGGGGGAGAAGAGCCTTGATGAGAGAGGTAAAGAAGAACCCAAAGATCACTGTAGCTGAGCTCCAGAGATGCAGTCGGGAGATGGGAGAAAGTTCTAGAAAGTCAACCATCACTGCAGCCCTCCACCAGTCGGGGTTTTATGGCAGAGTGGCCCGACGGAATCCTCTCCTCAGTGCAAGACACATGAAAGCCCGCATGGAGTTTGCTAAAAAACACCTGAAGGACTCCAAGATGGTGAGAAATAAGATTCTCTGGGCTGATGAGACCAAGATAGAAATTGTTGGCCTTAATTCTAAGTGGCATGTGTGGACAAAACCAGGCACTGCTCATCACCTGTCCAATACAGTCCCAACAGTGAAGCGTGGTGGTGGCAGCATCATGCTGTGGGGGTCTTTTTCAGATGCAGGGACAGGACGACTGGTTGCAATCAAAGGAAAGATGAATGCAGCCAAGTAAGGGGATATCCTGGACTAAAACCTTCTCCAGAGTGCTCAGAACCTCAGACTGGGCCGAAGGTTCGCCTTCAAAAAAGACAATGACCCTAAGCACACAGCTAAAATACCGAAGGAGTGGCTTCAGAACAACTCTGTGACTGTTTTTGAAGGGCCCAGACAGAGCCCTGACTTAAACCCAATTGAGCATCTCTGGAAAGACCTGAAAATGGCTGCCCACCAACATTCACCATCCAACCTGACAAAACTGGAGAGGATCTGCAAGGAGAAATGGCAGCTGATCCCTAAATCCAGGTGTAAAAAACTTGTTGCATCATTCCCAAAAAGACTCATGATTGTATTAGCTCAAAAGGATGCATCTACTACATACTGAGCAAAGGGTCTGAATACTGAATACTGGCTGTGTGATATTTCAGTTTTTCTTTTTTAATAAATCTGCAAAAATGTCAACAATTCTGTTTTTTTTTCTGTCAATATGGGGTGCAGTGTGTACATTAATGTGGGGAAAAATGAACAAATTATTTTATCAAATGGCTGCAATATAAAAAAGAGTGAAAAATTTAAGGGGGTCTGAATACTTTCCGTACCCACTGTATATAATGAAGCGGCAGGACAAATCTGGCCCACAGTTTTTGACTTCATTGACTTTGAATGAGTGTGGGTGTTGTCTCTTGTGGATGTAAATTTTGTCCAGCAGTCAGTTTGGCATCACATGGTTGTAGCTCTTCTGATGAGTGGACCGAATTCCGTGAATGAACCAGGCTCGCGATATTCTGACGATATAACTTTCTCTTCACACTGCCGATGTCTGTTTTTTGCCGGCCAGCTGTTGTAAATGTTGCGGGTTTGATACCAAGATGAACCAGAGGTGATTCTCACATGCCCACCCTGTGATTTGACACATTTCTGTAAAATTCATTCTGAGAAAAGAGTTCTCAAATAGTAAGATTCATAAGCACAGACATACCTGCAGGCCTGCACGCTCAAGTAAACCGAAACGGAAATGCCCACGTTCTTGGACATAGTTTCTGATATTCTAATCTAATACACAGCTGCAGATTGTAATGCTCCTCAGGTGTATTTCATATTTTGTAGTTGAACATGCTTCCTTGAAGCCCAATGTATTATGTAAAATATAAAATAAAAAGACAGAGTACAGTGCAACTTTTATTTGTCCATGCTTACTTAAAGGCCATTAATGTATCATGTATTGCTCTGAATTTATGAACCATGTTAACCTGCTCCAACTGCGTTTTATGTCTACGGAATACAAACCAGAAGTAGGGCACATGTTGTTTTTGACTTGCACCACCCATATACTGTATACTTAACCCCCCAAAATTTCCAAGATGTAGACTAACTTCGACAACGTGACTTGAAAGTGTCTGACCTTTTCCAAACAGTTCTCTTCAAATCAATTTCAAAGATGGATTGGTGCAGCAAACTATTTTCTGACACAGTAAAGAAAGCAGCAGTGTGCGTTCAGGATCTGCGATCAGACTTTCTTTTTTGTTCCAGACAAGAATCTCCTGTAGCCCTAAGGAAAGCATTTTGTCACTGGAAAGTTTTTCTTTTAATAAAATTGTGCTGTGTTTGCAGACATTTTCAGATATCTTTGGACTGAGTGTTTCATAAACTGTGAAAACAGGAAACTGGCCATTAAGTTAAGTTAAGTTAAGTTAAAAAGCAACAACAATCACAAAGCAGTGGACACATTCATGGTCACGCCAGTCTTCTGTTATATTGTCCTGCTTTGTTAAAAAGTGAACTAAAAAGAAAAGTAAATGTTGCAATTACATTGTGTTTGTAAGGGAAGTTTTTCTCTTCAATGAGAGAATCTAATCCAGTTGGGAAGTGCTGTATAATGGTTAGTTTCATCATCGTAACAAAGTGATAAATGATTTGCCACCTAGTGAACTTGCATGTGAAATATAAAGTATATAAGATTCAACTTCACCCCAAACTTCATTTACGGCACTAATACACCGTAGCTTTGTACAGCCCCAATTCCAATGAAGTTGGGACGTTGTGTTAAAAATAAATAAAAAACTGAATAAAATGATTTGCAAATCATGTTCGACCTATATTTAATTGAATACACTACAAAGACAAGATATTTAATGTTCAAACTGATAAACATTATTGTTTTTAGCAAATAATCATTAACTTAAAATTTTATGGCTGGAACAGGTTCCAAAAAAGCTGGGACAGGGTCATGTTTACCACTGTGTTACATCACCTTTTCTTTTAACAACATTCAATAAACGTTTGAGAACTGAGGACACTAATTGTTAAAGCTTTGTTGGTGGAATTCTTTCCCGTTCTTGCTTGATGTACAGCTTCAGCTGTTCAATAGTCCGGGGTCTCCGTTGTCGTATTTTACGCTTCATAATGCGCCACACATTTTCAATGGGAGACAGGTCTGGACTGCAGGCAGGCCAGTCTAGTACCCGCACTCTTTTACTACGAAGCCACGCTGTTGTAACACGTGCAGAATGTGGTTTGGCATTGTCTTGCTGAAATAAGCAGGGGCGTCCGTGAAAAAGACGTTGCTTGGATGGCAGCATATGTTTCTCCAAAACCTGTATGTACCTTTCAGCATTAATGCTGCCTTCAAGGATGTGTAAGTTACCCATGCCTGTAATTACTGACATTGGTTTTCTGAAGTGTTCCTGAGCCCATGTGGTGATATCCTTTACACATTGATGTCGGTTTTTGATGCAGTGCCGCCTGAGGGATCGAAGATCACGGGCATTCAATGTTGGTTTTAGGCCTTGCCGCTTACATGCAGTGATTTCTCCAGATTCTCTGAACCTTTTGATGATATTATGGACCGTAGATGATGAAATTCCTAAATTTCTTGCAATTGTATGTTGAGGAACATTGTCCTTAAACTGTTCAACTATTTTCTCACGCACTTGTCCACAAAGAGGTGAACCTCGCCCCATCTTTGCTTGTGAATGACTGAGCAATTCAGGGACGCTCCTTTTATACCCAATCATGGCACCCACCTGTTCCCAATTAGCCTGTTCACCTGTGGGATGTTCCAAACAGGTGTTTGATGAGCATTCCTGGCCTTTCTCAGTCTTTTTTGCCACCTGTTCCAGCTTTTTTGGAATGTGTTGCAGCCATAAAATTCCAAGTTTAGGGTTATTTGCTAAAAACAATAAAGTTAATCAGTTTGAACATTAAATATATTGTCTTTGTAGTGTATTAAATTAAAAAGAGGTCGAACATGATTTGCAAATCATTGTATTCTGTTTTTATTTATGTTTAACACAATGTCCCAACTTCATTGGAATTGGGGCTCTAATTCTAATAACACCTAGCTTGATTTGACAAGCAATGCTTCAGCCAATTAACTGCACCAGCTTTGCCATACTTGATGGACATTTCCTCTTCCTCAGTGTCAGGCCAGCAGGTGGCTTGTGGCTATCGGTTTATAATCTCAGCTGGTGTTGCCATATCGTTTTACAAAAAACTATTTGTAAACTTACACTTCCATTCTGCTGTTTGCCATATACAGTAGCCTCCCCCTTGTTTTGCTTTTGTTTCTCGAGTTGCAAGCCTTACTCTTTAATACACTGCTTTTAAAGTATTTTTTGTTTTTGCTACAGTGTGGCTGGGCAGCATGGCGTGATAGCACGTCTGTCTGACAGTCAAGCGATCCGGGTTTGGATATCCCTTAGAACATTTCTGTGTGGAAATTGCATGTTTCTGCCTGTGCTTGTGTGAGTTTCCTCCAGGTACTTCTGTTTCATTCCACATCCAAATTCATGTGCTTCCTAGGTTAATTGAAGACCTTTGTCATTTGGTGTGAATGTGAGTGGAAATGATGTTTGCCTACTGTATATGTGCCCTGCGACTGAGTGGCGACCAGTCCAGGGTGTACCCTGCATCTTGTCCGGAGTCAGCAGGGATAAACCCCAGTAACCTGTGACCCTAAACTGTATACTTTATTCAGTTATCAGTGGTTCCTCATCTTTTCTCTACCTCACATCCAAAGAAGATTTTTGGCACAAAAGTAATACTACACTGTACGGGGGTTCTCGGTTTACGATGGTAATGACATACGGTGTTTTGAAGTTACAAAAATCACACAATGCACAAGTCAAAATACATCAATCATGCAGCACAACAAGGCATGCTGATTTATTGCCATACATAAGGTTTTTCATTTGATTGGTTTATGTTTATGGCCCCTATGAAAAACACTATGAACATAATTAATTCAAATATTTAGTGTAATTATGAGCTAGAACGACTAGGTTACTGTAGGTATGGTGAGTTTCAGCTTCAGAACATATTCATACAACAAAAGATCATATTTGGGTTACATGAAAGTCTGTTGTAAACCAATGACCTCATGTATCTAATTTGAAAATGAATAATGTAAATGTCAACAAAATTTATGAAAAATGTATACGAAATTTTTTTACATCCCTGAAATTATCTTTACCTGTTTTATATGGCTACTGTATACCTTTAAAAAATAAAAAAGACAAATATTTTCGTTCATTTTACTTGGGGACAATCACAAATGCAATTGTGGTTGAATTAAGCAAACATTTCCCTGTCTTCAAATCCAGACGTGGATGGGGTCTATAAAATGCCTCACACAATACTGTACGTCGACGACAGTTAAACAGACTGCATAATTGTGGACAGTCAGCACGGCGTCTTGGTAACCGGAAAGTAGGCATCGAACCTTCAAAATAAAACAAATCCACGAACGCATTCATTTTGTAAATCCGGTCAATTTCAATCGGGCGTAACACCACAGCGCGATGACAGTTTTTGCGTGAGCACCTGTTGAGACACTGGATGACGCCGCAGTGTATTTCCCACGTGGGAAAGGAAATTCGTTTCAATTTATGGCTGACTCTTTGGACCGGAAAGCGACTCGACTTTCGTAACTTGACAAGCAACGATACTACCGGTGTCTCGCAGAACCCTCGACCGCTTTAAATTAAACAAATAAATAAATGCCGGTGAACTCTCCAGCCTTCCTCGGTGTGCGCGCAACCGGGATCCTCCGGGCTCAGTCTCAGCCGGTCTGCCACTGGCGCCCGGAGGATGTGCCCCACACTTTGTCAAAGAGCAGGTGGACGGCGCAGAAGGCTGAGCGTGTTTGATTCAGTCACGTGAGTAGCCCTCTTCCGAAAAAAAAAGAAGACCCATCACTTCGTACAGCAAAACTGATACCCCTATGTTGCCTTCTTAACATTTATAAAACCACAGTGTGAGTCGACGGCGGGTTTATCGGCAACTGAGCCGCGGTGCGTCAATGCCAGATTTCCAAATGAAGTTAGGAATGCTGCCCTGCAGCTCACGACACCATTTACTTCACGCGTTCCCCCCTTGCAAAGGGCTGCTATTATTTTGTCCTCCTCCCAACCCCCTCTTTTTCTGCCTCGATACCCCGTTTGCTGTGTGCGAACGACGACGTGACACTAGCGTCCACGCAGAGGTTAGTGTATAAATGAGTTATTGTAACACCTTGCTCACATAATGATATGTAAACACTGCACAAACCAACCCCGCTTCCACACTGAGCGTGAGTGTAAAGCTGAACAATGATAAGCGGAGCACACAGGAAGCGACTCCCATCACTGCGAAGCCAGAACGAGCTAATGCCTTATTTGTGGGGTTTCTATATTTCAAGACATTATTTCTGTTGAGATTTTCCTGACACAATCGTGGAGAGAAATGCTTCATTTGTTATGTGTTTCACCCTCATGCATGTAACCACGAATTTCACATCATTTAAGAAACTGCCTGTGAATGTTATGAAATGCTGTTGCTGAGGCAAAAGCCAAAGATGCGCACATGATACCATACAATTATGTCCCGATGGCATCGCAAACCGATTGGCCGCTCAATCAGTGCTATGACATTCTGGTAGTGCCATATTATCCTTGTCATATCCTGACTACAGCATTGGTGCACTCCTCGTGATCTAAAAAAATAAATAAAGGCCCAACATTCCAATAGGGTATATGCCCAAACAACTTCCGCATTCGGCAAAACAGAACAAAGCACTTTGTTCCAGCTGAGGTAACTAGGGAAGCCGCTGTGCTTGGTCATGGTGACGCTGTTGACGTTCAGTACTCGTCATTGGGGAGTCGCTTTCATGAGCTGCGAAAAATGTGTGTGCTGCCTAGTTCCAAATCTGTTGTCAACGGCGAACAGCTTGACAAATGTTTTTTTTTACTGTAACAAAAACAGCATGTTCCACACTTCAGTGCTCTATTTACAATAGACAATAAATATAACCATCATGACATAGCTGCCACGTCAATGCGCCACATTCAACATGGCTGCCACGTAGGCACGGGAGGCATGTGTTTTGCAATTGGATCTAGTCGTATTGTATATCTGTGACCCTTAAATACGTCAGTCTCATTCCCTGCCTGCATTGGGCCACAGCGCCTGTAAACAACAGCAGCCAATTCTGGAACTAACAGACTTGGTCAACGGCGGTTTAAGTGATAGATGGAAACTATTTTTGGACAAATTGTTGAGTCCCGACGGTCCGTTTTATCCGATATCCACTATATCGGGGTCTGTTTTAATGAGGTTCCACTGTATATCATAGCATAATTGTAGAAAGAAATTACACACGTTTAATGGCCTTCCTGTGTGGAATTTGCGTGTTGTCCTAGTGCTTGCTTGGGTTTCCTCCCACATTCCAAAAACATGCATGTTCACTTCATCAGAAATTCTAAATTGTCCTTAGGCGATAATGTAGGTGTACATGGTTGTTTTTCTAATGTATATGAGCACTGCGATTGGCTGGTAACCAGTCCGGCCCCACCTCTTGCCCAAAGTCAGCTCACCTATATCGCCAATAAAGATAAGCGGTAATGAAAATTGATATAATTATAATATCACATTTATATTATTATTTGAAATGTTGCTTATTTAGTCACTGACGATACAGTGGTTCACTAACCTGACTTCTGTGCAGGCAGTGCGGGTTCTGTTCCCACTAGGTGATGGTGTGAATGTGAGTATGACTGTGAATGGTTGTCTGTCACACCATGCTGCATGCATTCCGATTTCCATTTAAGCACAGGACACGTCAATTTAAAGAACACTTTTTTGCTCTGATCATTCCCTCAAGGTCATGCTGATGAGTCTCCTACATGGCGCTGTGTTTCCGTTGTCATGATCTGCCATGTAGATATTAAAGTGAGACTGTCAAGATTAGATTACCCAATCTGTGTTCGATGTGGTGTTTGGGCCGCACATTAATTAAATTATGCAGGCACATGTTTTTTTCCTTATCCCTATCCAAAGTACATTGCTGTCTGTGTTGTGTTGTCATCTCCTTGTCTCTATCCTTTCCTCAGTGCTAATCAGTTATCTTCCCTTGATCTTGCATTTAGTCACGATCTTGAGCATGTTTATTACATAAAATTGCATGATTATCAATGCTAAATGAGCTTGGTTTGCAAAACCTTATTGGTTTTATGTAAGGAAACTCTTTAACTAAAACTACTGTAAAGAAAACTTTAGGACAATTGAAGTCATCAGGGCTAAGACTGAAGCTAAAGATATATCAAAACTGACTTCTGTGATTCATATAACCAATATTGGGTGATATAGAATTTTTTGAATCTCATCGTGCTTACTCAATGGTTATTACAGTGTTACATAATGAAAGTGTATTTCATGGGTAACGAGTGTGGAAATAAACTAAAAGTTAAAATGATTTCAACTCTTAAAGACATTGTCTTATTTAGATAGTGAAGCTTAATGGCATCTTTTTCTATTTGACCTATTTTAGACACGGAGAACTTGGTCAATGGGAATCATCGGGCCAGTCCAGCACAGTCTTCCCAAGAAACTGGCGAGAGAGTCCAGTCTGAGCACAGTGCTATTGTAAGCTCTATTGAAAAGGACCTCCAGGACATCATGGACTCCTTAGTCATGGATGACCCTGAACCTTGCTCCTCTGAAGACAAAAAGCCCCATGGGGGCCAATCAGTTACTCATTCAGCCGTGTTACCCATGGTCAATGGTGGGGGCAGGTATTTGCTATCCCCTCCTACGAGTCCTGGGGCCATGTCAATGGGATCCAGCTATGACAATACATCTCCACCCTTTTCCCCTCTCTCTTCCCCTTCACCAGCCAGCAGTGGTAGTTTTACTAGCCCATCTCCTGGTGGAGCACCCCAGGATCACATTTCGTCTCTGCCACCAGTGCCTGCACGCTCTTCTAGCTACAACTTTACCAGCCATTCACAACTTGTATCCCAGCCACGGACCAACCTACCTAACTTTAATAGTGGCGCCATGGGTCAGAAGGTTCACGAAAGCCCCAGGCTGCAAAGGAAGATTTTAGGGGAGGCTCATCCTAGTCCTAACCCTAGTCGCAGAGGATTATGGCAAGATGGGTCAGAGAGTCCCAGACAGACCCCTCTTTTGTCTTTGAATGACTGTCTGAGTAGCAGAAATATTGTGCCAAGTAGCCCTGGTTTCAATCCCAAATTTCCAACTTGTCCTTCCATGTCTGCTAGTATGAGGACCAAGACAACCACAGTGCTTCATGAAAGACCTGCCAGTCCTTTTAGAGATCAGCAGACAAGCTTAGCTGATGGCTCCCTCAACTCAAGCCCATCCAGGCAACTTTCCCAACCTACTAAGGCCTTTCAGCCTCCTCTCGATCCTATTGTCCATATCATCCAAGGATCACCTTGCCAACAGCTGCCAGAAAGTCCCCGCATGGCCAAGCGAAACATAGAACAGAATGGCGGAGGAGGTAATATGAGAGATCTTCCACCTCTAAGTCCCTCCATTGCTCGTAGAGGCGTCCCAGTACTCCCAGGGGCCCTCCCAGGAACGGTACCAACCCTGAAGACACCTGATAGCCCCTCAGGTCTGGGCAAGCTGGTCTCAGAGAGTCCCAGGCTTCATCGTAAGACTGGAACTACACCTGTGGATCTGACTAGCAGCTGGGGAATGCGAGCCCGTAGTCCTTCGCCCACATCTCTCATGACGGAAGGTGGCACGGGAATACAAAAGGCCAGCTTTGGGAATTCGCTTTCTTCTGCATATAGTCTTGGTTCTCTGCCTGGCTCATCTCCCATGTCCAGCCCCAGAAGCAACAGGAAGATATCAATGGGGCGACCAGGGATGAGGGAGAGGAAGAACAGCATCTCAGAAATCAGCGACAATGAAGATGAGCTGTTGGAATACCATCGGCGACAGAGGGAGGAGCGACTTCGAGAGCAGGAAATGGAGAGACTGGTGAGTGAGAAACACATTATTTCAGGAAACTTCGGCAATTCTTATATATTTAGAAAGATCGCAAATGATCAACTTTTTCAGGGAATTATGCTCTTCCACAGCCATTACATGGTTGACTAATTAGATTACTGGTAGGTATTTGTTTTGTCTAATTGAGGATTGAATCTCAGATCTGTTTTGCAAAGCACAGTTGGTAAACCGGTATTGAACTGCTAAATATATTTAACCAGGACTTCCTATCTGATCTCTCTGTAAAGGAAAGTGTTTTGGTTTTATGCAACAGGTCTTGTATTTTCAAAGCGGATGAGTCAGAAGTTTAGTAATGTCTTTCACTTGGCTTTTGGCTATCCAAACTGCTGCTGACATGAAGCCTCAGGCTTCAGGGTGCCGGGATGTTCCTATAGTAACCATATTGTTTGTTTCCTAAGCTTTGCAAAGGGGGAGGGAAGAATGGTAGACATCTTGACACTGCTAGTGCTTTTTAAAAAAAATTAATGCTTTTGGGCGGCACGGTGGACGACTGGTTAGAGCGTCAGCCTCACAGTTCTGAGGACCGGGGTTCAATCCCCAGCCCCACCTGTGTGGAGTTTGCATGTTCTCCCCGTGCCTGCGTGGGTTTTCTCCGGGCACTCCGGTTTCCTCCCACATCCCAAAAACATGCATTAATTGGAGACTCTAAATTGCCCGTAGGCATGACTGTGAGTGCGAATGGTTGTTTGTGTCTATGTGCCCTGCGATTGGCTGGCAACCAGTTCAGGGTGTACCCCGCCTCCTGCCCGATGACAGCTGGGATAGGCTCCAGCACGCCCGCGACCCTAGTGAGGAGAAGCGGCTCAGAAAATGAATGGATGGATGGATAAATGCTTTTGTTTGTGTGAAGATGGCTGTCAAGAATCACTGAAGGTGTCGTGGTTCACTCACCTGACTTTTGCGCAGGCAGCGTGGCTTCAGTTCCCACTCATTGATGGTGCGAATGATTGTCTCTCTTTGTAAGGATCTTGTGATTGAATGACAACTAGACCACTAAGACCAGAGTGTTGTGTGCCGTTTGTCGGAAGGCAGCAACGTTGACAAAATTGAAGAAAATAGTATGTCCCCTCTCTGCTGTCATAACATTTATTCCACTTTCCTGAAAATACTTTTTAAACTATTTTGAGGTATGTTTGTGGAAATTTCAGTCCATTTACCCTGAAGAACATTTTTGAGGTCAGAGGTCCAGGCTCACAATATTTATGGGTTGTACTTCATACGAAATGTGTTTGATCGGGCTGAGGTCAAGACTGCGTGAGTTCTTCCTCACTAAACTCATCCAAGCCATCCCTTTATGAACCCTGTTTTGTGCACTGGCACATACTCTAGGCATGCCTGAATAGGCCAATTACATTACTCTGTCACTCTAAAATCAACTTTTTATTGTCTTTGCAAGACATTTGGCTGAAAAGTGCAAGAGTTAGAATTTAATAAGATTATTCTAGATTATATGATGATGATGATGATATGATATATATGCTTGTTCTGGACATTTATATTGTTAAAATATACTCTTTTTTTTAACTTCATCAAAACTAACAGAAACCCTATATGAGAGTTAGTATTTGCAATCCACAACAGGACTGAGAAAGTGTAACCTTTTAGTTTCTCCGCTCTCTGGTTCTTTGGCATGACAGGAAATACAATTCAGCTCACTTTACCGCTTAGTCATTCCTGTGGACTCACTGAAAAGTGATTAGTCATAGCTTCCTTCTGACTTGTCCAATAGAAGCAAAACATTGAGAATGCAAAAAAGGGCGGCACCGTGGACGACTGGTGAGCACATCTGCCTCACAGTTCTGTGACTGTTCAAATCCTGGCCCCGCCTGTGTGGAGTTTGCATGTTCTCCCCGTGCTTGCGTGGGTTTTCTCCAGGTGCTCCGGTTTCCTCCCGCATCCCAAAAACATGCGTGGTAGGTTGATTGAAGACTTTAAATTTCCCATAGGTGTGAATGTGAGTGTGTGTTTGTTTATGTGTGCCCTACAATTGGCTGGCAACCAGTTCAGGGTGTACCCCACCTCTCGCCTGAAGATAGCTGGGATAGGCTCGAGCATGCCCGCGACCCTTGTGAGGATAAGCAGTACAGAAAATGGAATGATGGATATGTACAAAAAGTTAAGCGCTTAAAAGGTCAAGAACAAGTATAGTAAACGTCAAATATGGATGGATAACGGGACCATCAACGGCTGCTTGAATTAAAGAGTCAAGATTTCTCAGCAGCATGTTTTGTTATTGTATTGTTTTAACGTAGACACTCGCAGCTCTTTGAAAAAGCAGGGCGTGGAGCTGCGGGGCCTGTAATTAGTCACAGTTGATTCACTGTCATGAGAGATTTTCTCGCCCCAGAGCATACGCATTTAAGTCATTTCACACAGATTCGCAACTCCTTACACAACTGATTACAAAAAACAAGTTAGATGAGTGTTTCCGAAACATTTATTTAAGAAAAAAGGAGTTATTGTTATTGTGAAATCAGTGGAAGTACACAGCTCAGAGGCAGCACGAGGGCTCTACTTAAAAGGATGCACTGACTTATTCTTGTAATGTCTTTAGGCTTCTCAATTTGATTTACTGAAATCTTTCAGAGCTCCTTAATACATTATGAAAGAAAGCCAACAATACTGACTATGAATGGCAGCAATAAATATTGGCAGATCCTGTCCTGCTAGGCCAACATTTTTTTTTTTACATTAATTTTCAGTTGAACAATTGGTCCATTCATTCATTCATTCATTCATTTTGGCCTTATAATGAATGAATGAAATACTCTGTGGTTGAACTCAATCCATTCCAGGGTACTGGTTGATCTCTGACTTCTTTCTCTTTAGAATCAATTTCCCATACAAAACACAATATTCCTTGCACCATTTTAACATTTTTAACTCCTATGCAAGTGTAAAAAGTAGTTAATGTGTGACAGACAAATAGAGTACATGGAAGTGTTTCCCAGTCTTTATTGATGTTAGTCACCCATTTTACATTAGAAAAACCTTACAGCACACCACCAAATATAAATATCACAAAAAGTATGAATAGTGAAAAATGAAGACCGCATCTCACAACGTTAGTCCCGGTCCCAATCGGTTCTCGATGCCCAACCCTAGCAATGACAGCTTCAAGACGCCTCCTGTATGGAGAAACTAGTTGCATGTATTGCTCTGGTATGATTTTGGCCCACAAGCAGTCTTCAAATTGTGAAGGTTCCGTGGGCTTCTTTTATGGACCTTGAGTTTCAGTTCTTTCCATAGCTTATCGATTGGATTCAAGTCAGGTTATTGGCTGGGCCATTCTCACAGCTTTATTATTATTTTTTCTTAGAAACCCATGGAGAGTTTCCTTGGCAGTATGTTTTGGATCATTATCCTGCTGAAATGTCCACCCTCGTTTCATTTTAATCATCCTCGTAGATGTCAGCAGATGTTTGTCAAGAATGTCTCGGTAGATTTGCCCAGTCATCCTTCCTTCAATAATGTGCAGTTTACCATGACCATTTTCTGAAAAACAGCCCTATACCACTTTCGGATTTCACTGTTGGTGTGGTGTATTTAGGGTGATGTGCAGTGCCATTTCTCCTCCAAACGTGGTGTGTATTATGGCATCCAAAGAGTTCAGTTTTGCTGTCATCAGACCAGACTATATTCTGTCCAAATGTTGTTCAGCAAACTTTAAACAAGCTTTGACATGTTTTTTTTTTTTCCCCATCAAAGGAGTCTTGCGTGGTGAGCGTGCATACAGGCCATGGCGGCGGAGTACATTGCTCACTGTTTTCCTTGTGACAACAGTACCTGCTAATTCCAGGTCTTTTTGAAGCTCTCCACAGGTGGTCGTTGGCTCTTGGACAACTCTTCTGATTATTCTTTGCACTACTCTGTCAGAAATCTTACACGGAGCACCCCGATCGAGGCAAATTTATGGTGCTATGATTGGCTTTCCACTTACATATTATGGCCTCAACCCCCGGGGCTCACTGGAACGTTCAGAAACTTAGACATGCTCCTGTAACCAATGCCATTGTTATGTTGTGTAACAATTACTTTGTGATGGTCTTGAGACAACTCTCTGCTCTTACACATCATGAGCTGTGTCTTGAATCACACCTTGACAATGAGACCTTTTTTAGGCCATCAATTAGGACTGAACCATCTGATATTCATTTGCACTGAAAAGGGGCTGGATTGCTGTTTGATTATTGATAGATTTTAGGTGTTATCTTGGGTTTCCATGCCTTTTTGCACCTCCCTTTCTTCATGTGTTCAATACTTTTTCCTTGTGTCATTTCACATTATTGCACACAACTTCATTTCTGATCGTATTTGTTCTACTTTCTTTGTATGTATGGATTACTTGGGTTGTTCCTAGCTTCTGGTGAAAATTTCATGACAATAGCATCTTTGGAAATATATTTAGTGGGAAAAATGGTGACGTGTTAAATACTTATTTCAGCTGCTGTATTCCGTTGTATGAATGGCAACAGGTGGATACACAGGTTTATTGTACCTTCTGCCAACTAAAGGAAGAGCATTTAATGGTTCTGCCTGCCCCTATACATTGCTGTCATAGATAAATGAACATAGATTGTTTTAATTAATCAATCATTTTCAGACAAATTAAGTAAAATTGGGTAATTCCCTGTGGTACCCCTGGTGAGCTCTCACAACATACTAGTGTGCCAAAGCACCCTGGTTGGGAATCACTTTATACTAATGGAGGGAGGGTTGCTGAAGTTGAGTTGACTTTGTCATGCCATTTAAAATGCCAAACTGTCATACAAGTTCAAAAAGAAGCTAACCATTGTATAGTAAAACTAAAAAACAATATGCTGTGTACTCACCCTTAGCAATATTGATTATTGTTGGTAATAGCGTTGGGTGGTATCTCGCTTTTATTTTCTGATGCGATATAGGATGTGACAATAATGTTTCGACAGGTAATGGTACAATTTTATAACTATTAAGCTATTAAAGTAACTATTGACTTCATGAATTTGAAATGCCTTCACATATTCATAAGGTCCGATTCAAAAGCAGTATTTTTACGATGAGGGGTGTTCTGATGAATAACGACAGAGAAAAAGAGAAAAGACATTTAACTGGCAAAATCCTTTTGGACCTGCAGGTAATCCCTCTCTACTAATAGACTATCCTATCTGAGGTTAAATCCATCAGATCCAGACTGTCCAGTCTGCTTCTGTGTTCTCCACATGACCGTCTGACTGACACCCAGTCCTGGCAGAGACTCTTGGCTTACATGGCAAGTCTTTGGCACAAAGTCTCACACTCATGACTCACACATATGACCTCTTATTTCCTGGGATCTTTGTGTTGTTGAGCTGGGGCCCTGTTGAGGAGGAAATCTGTTCTTACTAAACATTGGGGGTTAAAAAAATATATTGTGGTGGGTCTAACACTAATTCAGACGTTTATCATCATCCTGCATCATCAACTTGAACTAATATGACTTTACTCATCTCTTTGCTTCCAACTTGAGTCTCTTGTCAGTTTTCCAGTTCAGTGGGGCGTCACATAGGATGGCGTGCGTTAAGATTAGCAGACCAAATATACTTCCACACTCTCAAACAGAACATGACATGATGCCCATTCCTCAACACAACCAAATATATCTAGCTCATGTTGCACACTGAATCTGCCACACCTGGCAGATAAATGTATCTATAAACTCTGTTCGAAACCTCTCACTGAAGATAACAATCTCATAGGGATGGCTTGTGGACTTTTCCTTTTGAGTTATTTCACTCTTATAAGACTTATTTAACAGTTAATGTTCAGTTTGGCTCCTTAGTGACTTATTTTCCCCCCCAGTACACATACACGTAGACGTAAATCGTGAACAAATACTATATGTTTGTATTTGGAGTAGCTGTAGAAGTGTACCGTATTGCAGTGACTGCATTAGATGCTGTTTGGGCATCTCTCCACTTGAGGGCGTAATCTGCCT
This sequence comes from Phycodurus eques, assembly GCF_024500275.1. Lineage (NCBI taxonomy): Eukaryota > Metazoa > Chordata > Actinopteri > Syngnathiformes > Syngnathidae > Phycodurus > Phycodurus eques. Next base: position 3,439,133 of record NC_084531.1, read on the forward strand.
GTTCACACACTGGCCAATCGTGGCATTTAATACATCTACAATACAACTACATACTAAACAAGAGTAAATATTGAAAACAATTTCTAATTGACCAACATGTACACTATACTTTTAATGCAAATTCTCAAATGGTAGCAAAGACAAAACAACTGTTATATTGTGACATTACAAAGAGTGTTCAATGTTTTTTGAATCAAAATAGTTTAATATCCAATTTACAGTCAAAGCATTTGAGATAAAAGTGGCCTTATAAAACAGAAAAAAGTAAAAAAGAAAGGTTGTAAACTGTTCTATTATAGATAGATAGAGAGGGTGTTTTCTCTCTAATTCTGACACATTTTCTCCAAAGAAATTTTTACATTACAATGTAAAACCAAATGTAATACCAATATAGGGGGGACTCGGAAGCAACATCAGTGTCTAGCTCAGTTAGTATTGGATTATTGGAGTCTGTCATGGACTCGTATAATATTTGTAGCAGGACACTACCTAAGAGGCAGGAACAGGGAGCAGCCCATCTTTTACCTGCTTGCCCTGCCAAACAGAAGCCAGGTCTTCTTGCAAGCATGGCAGCACTCATAAAGGTAATTTGATGCATTGCTTGTATGATTATTGCAGTGTTATTGGGTTTAGACTTGCCCGTGGGCTCTCCTGGATGCAGTGATAACATGATGCCCTTTAAGCCTCCCGTCATGTTGGCTTCTTTTATACACGAAAACAAATCAAGTCACAAAAAAAGCAAAGACTCTGCAACACCATGACTAATTATTCAGTTAATAATGCAACTTAAGTACTGTAATCACGCAATCACATTTTGCCATGTGCATATTTTTGGGCGAATATTGAAAAATCCCAAGACAAAATCAATTAGTTTGACATAACATCCCATGTAGGTTGATAAATAATTTAAACAAATAAATAAATAAAAAAAAGAAAGGGAAATTAAACACTTACTTTTTGACTTGATTTTCTGATTTTCAAGCACTGAAAACTCCTTTGTCATCAACCCAATAAACGAGGGAGCCAGCATTCACAATGAGAGGTGTTAGGTCTGCCGGTAGAATCGGCCAAAAATGGTACACTTTAGAATTGATTCATTGTATTTTGGAAAAATGCCCCAGAATTTATGCGTGATGTGCAGACTTCAGCGTAATTCAACAAGTTTTTTTTTTTTTTAACTAGGTAAATTTGGTAATTATTAAATACTTTATCAACTTTAGTTGTGCTGCCAATCTAACTAAACTCTCAAACTAAGCTCTCCTTCTACTCACGATTAGTGGACTTCATTAGCATCTGCTTCCAAAGTGTGGATATGAATATTTAATCTTATAATTTCATGTTTACAGCAAATTGTTTAACTTGCGAGCTGATGCAACTGAAAGCACATCTTACAAACTTCTAACTGGAGCCGGGAACAATAATCAAGCAGTAAGGCTGCATATTTCCCAAGAATTGTTTAGGGAATGGAAAAAACCCTACAACTCCAGTACAGCCTTTAATCATTGTCTTTGATCCTTCCTGCAATCTAATGTGTGTGACGTGGTGACTCGAAGCAAGACTCCATTTGAAGGCTTGGATCTCAGTCGAACGGGAGGTTTCAGCTGTTTAAATGGCAGCCACCCCCAATGGGAGCAACAACTCCATGGTTTTATCCTAACATCAGTGGCAGTGACATCTTTAAGAAGGACCAGCATCTTATTATCCAGAGGGGTTGACTGTCACTAGAGAAGCTGCCTGTCTGACATTGGCGCATGTGTGCTCCACCAAAGGGAGGAGAAGGTTGGAGGCGGGGTGGTGAATACACTGTTATCAGATTAAATAAAACGTCTCTTGTCAGGATCATCTGGTTGTTCCTCCACTGGGAACTCAACATGATGAACCCCCCAAGGATCAGGGCCTGATCACGAGTGGGGTTTATTTTGCAGATAGCGAGATAGCAAATGTAAATCTGCCCACAGCTACATGAAAAACAAGACTTTGTTGAACATAGCCTGTTTGCTCTGGATGCACAGTGCACGTGAAATTGCCAAGCGTTTCACAGAAGCGTTCAGCTGTACACTTGGAAAGACTAAAATCGGTTTGAAGAAAGGTACACAGATGAGAAATTACCGTGGCTGCTCAGGGAGGGGAAAGGCAAAGACCCAAAAATGTGCAAGACAAAACAGGAGACTCACTCTCAGGGGAGACAAGGAGCTAAAAGGAAGTATATTCCAACTATTGCAAAGATGAAAATAAAAAAATTCAAAGTTGAGGAGACCACTCTAAAATAACATAACATTTGAACCCCTAGTCCTCAGAACTGTGAGGGCAGATGTGCTAACCTGTCATATATATATATATATATATATATATATATATATATATATATATATATATCCATCCATCCATTCATTTTCTGAGCCGCTTCTCCTCGCTAGGGTCGCTGGCGTGCTGGAGCCTATCCCAGCTGTCATCGGGCAGGAGGCGGGGTACACCCTGAACTGGTTGCCAGAAAATCGCACTCTCTCTCTATATATATATATATATATATATATATATAGTGTCTGAAATAAGTATTTAACACATCACCATTTTTGTCACTAAATATTAGACATTACACGATCAGGATGTTTGGGGCCGATCAGCGAGTTTAAAAGAAAAAACGATAACCAATCACAGAGCCGATCACAAGATGGAGCAATGTGTCTATTTAAATGACTTGTTCATTTATTGTATATACTTGTGTACTGTATACTGAGTATCTTAAAGTAAATGTCTTTTGCGGTCATTGATCGGATCGTCGAATTAAAGCCGATCATAAAATGCTAATTATCGTCCGATACCGATCAGGCCGATCAGATCGGTGTAAAGTCTACTAAGTGGAATATATATATATATTTATCCTGAGATATGCGGTAGGTAGAAACCACACATTTTGGAGGATAATTCACATACTGCAGTTAGGTTGTTTTTGTGTTTTTGATATTGTGAAATTGGATCCACAGAACATTGTTGCCACTTACAATACAGTCTTTGGCCTTCACTCAACTTATTGATGTTTTCAGGTAATTACAAATTAAGTGTCAAAGATACAACTGCCTTTGCTTTTTAGTGCTGAAGTAAATGCAATGTCTTACGAGACCTATTTTATGTCGTGCTTGTGAGGATAAGCGGTACAGAAAATGGATGGATGTGTTCCAATTCTAAATGTCATTCTCTCAGGAAAGTGTTTTTAAGTGTCTCATATTTGTGGGTGCACAGGAGTTGTAGCTGATCCCAAGTGAACACATAAAATAATGATGTGTAGATTAAGAAGTAGTTACAGAGTGTTTCATTATTAATATTTAGATTTTTGTTATTTTATTTTCGCAAAATCACTGGGATTTCTTAGACCTATTCAAAAGCCAGTTTATTGCCCATGTGAGTGGCACAATCTGGCAATATCCAAAATATTTCAGCTGTGCCTTGCAGCTTTTATTTAGCGCACCGGCTATCCAACCGACTTTGCACACTGTTTAGACACGAGATCACCATCTGCGAGGAACTCCAAATGTTGCCAAGCCCATTTGTCATCAAAGCCACTCACTCGTTAAAGACGTGAGAGGCTGGTAAACGTGTAAAGTGGTGCCTCGGGGTAGAGAACTCTGGGAACGAGGCATTCCTTCATAGCCTCATGGCTGACTGGATGTAGCACCTGCCACCTCTTGGAGGGACTCGACCCAGCCTGCTGTTGCTGCTAAAGTATCCTACTGTATGCTCTGTTGTATGTGTTTACAAGTTGTCTCCTTATGGACAGCTTAATTAATTTCTTCATATTCAGAAGGCACGTTTCCTCTCTTAATACATTTGGCATGGTTAAACAGAGACGTCCTCTTTATGATGCCGAGGCACAGCATGTCACAGACCCACATTATACAGTTCAGAAAATATCTTGCTGATCAAGCTGAATTTTATTTACACTATGATGAAATAGTACTCGGACCATGAAGGTTCCATGTGCAGCACTTGTAAATGATACTGAATTTTTTTGACACTTTCATGAAATAGTACTCAGAGCATGAGGGTTTCATGTCGAGTTTATCACTGGAAATGACGCAGATGCAATTACAGGTGTCATTCTGTTCATTTATGCATTACAGCTGAGTATGCTATGAACCACATTTTCGAGAAATGCCTATCGAGCAATTAATTATTTAGTTGTTGGCTAAGTAGCTTTTGTTTCCTGTGAATATTACTGCAATTATTAAGCGGTTTACATTTTAATGTTAAACTGTAATTTGAATTAATTTGAATTAATTTATTGTTAAACGCATATTCAGCATCTCTGAATATAAAGAGCTGTCCATGGCTCATCTGCAGTGGAATAACTGCCGACAGCATCAGTAACCGAAACGAAGCGAAGTGTCTTACAGTATGTATACTTGCTCCCACCATGCTCAAAAATCATTATAGTGACATAACTAGAGGTGACATGTAAGCAGATTACTCCATTCTCTGCTCTTTTTACGTCGACAAGGATAATAGGTTTGAGTTGGGATTTGAAATTGCACTTGCATATTTGCTGATGTGTTGTACCCTTTAGCATCGATACAAGTTTCAACAAATACCAGTTTTTGCTCAGGTTTTGCCTGTGTAGCAACACAATCTGGGCCATAAAAGGCACATGGCAGTTGAACACTTTCACAGCAAATGTGGGATTCAAATAAATCTGCCATCATGGAGTTGATTCAAATGTATGTGTCAAATTTGAAATTTGATACGTCAAGTTAAATTATGTTTTGGCTGGGCCTATATTCATGTTATAAATATCAGGGTTTTTTTGTTTTTTTGTTTGTTTTTTACTCTCAAGACTTTCTGCGCGTCAATAAGATAATGTAAGTGCAGGCTTGTTGAAGTGTCTTGACAAAAAAATAAAAACAATAACAAAATAAAGCAAGGTGTCTGAGGGGTCTAATCTGTCTGCAAGCAGATGTTGAGTGGGAGTACTCAAGAGTGGCTGTTGACTTGCCAGTAAATGTTAGATGTTTGGCTCTTCTTGCAGGAATACAGCAATTTAGAGCACAAAGGGGTATTTTTTTCTCCCACCCACTCTGTTCAAAGCTTACTCACCCAAGATTATAGGTTCAGGTGGAGCTATTTTCTCAGTGGAAGAACTCACTGTAGTCTGCTGGAGAAAGAGGAAGCATCAGAGAAGGTGTTTATTTGCTAAGTCTCTAGAAATGCATGATGTGTCACTGGCTCCAGTTGGACCTCACGACTCACTTTGGGTGTAAACTGAAAGCAAAACAGAGAACACATTTGGTGCCAGTGTTTAACGTTAATTCAGGGCTAATGTATAAAGTATTTTAAATACAATTTTGCAAATCTTGAAGCACTGTGGTGGTCCCATATTGACCAGAAGAGAACTATAAACCAGGGGCGTCAAACTCATTTTAGTTCAGGGGCCACATTCATACCAATTTGATCTCAAGTGGGCCGGACTAGTATATTCATAGTAAGCCATAAATAAGGACAATTCCCCCCCAAAATCTGTGGGGTGTAAATAATTACAAGTACATTTGTAAAATATTCACGTTTTAATATCTTGTTGCAAATTTTGTTTCAAATCATAGGAGCAATATGAAATTTCTTCACAAAAATGAGTTCAATCTCAACAGTATTATGAATCAGTGTTTTCATTTCCACACGTGCATCTTACAGATCACAGTGGATCGCTAGACTGTATTTACCTTTTATAAAACAACTTGTGATCTCGAAATCATTTGAAATTTACATAAATTTAAAAGGAAACTTAGCACAGCAGCTTGCCATAAAAAGCTGGCATACTTTAGCTGAGCAGAAACAATTAATCTATAAGAGGTAAGCATTAGTCTGCATAAACAATTACTTTAGTTTAAGTTTATTCGTTTTTTTAGTTTAATTAATTACAACATCCCCATTTTTAGCATGCGTCAAATTAGCTTGTACATTTAACTGAAGAAGTGACTTTCAACTTTTCCCTGTCAGGGTTCACCACAGCAAGTCACTCGCATGATTTGTTTGGAACAGTTATAACACCAGATGCCCTTTCTGACGCAACCCGCACATGTTTATCTGGGCTAGGGACTGGCAGCAGCTAGGAATTGGTGCACTGACTGGGACTCAAACCTGTGCTGTCTGTGTTGAAGGTAGCAGCATGTACCACTACACTTCCAGTCACTAAAACATTTTAACAAACATTTCCAAAGAAACCTCATTTTTAATTGCACATTTGCACATGAAATTACTTATATTACAGTACAATATATGATGTGATACATACAGGTATTGCTTTTGCAAAAGTTACACAAAATTTATTTCTGCATTCATGGATTAGAAGCGATCTTTTATCTCTCTCCGCTATGAATCCCAACAATTTTGTTTCTATAGTGCTTGTGTCAAAATAAAAGCATGAGGGCAAGAAATCGTTTCCACTTTGTCTGTGATCGTAGGTCTACTGGTTCCACCAAACCCAATTACAGCCATATTTGGGGTTCCGTTGCCCCCACTCAGCCGCTCCTCTTTACAGCCACAATGGCCTTTGTCACCCTTTTAGCCCATAGGCAATTTTTTTTTGAAGTGGAAATCTATCCCACCTCCTACACATACACACTGGCTAAAGGATTCTTATATTTTTTCAAAGTACAAAAACATAGGTTGTCCATTTGTGGACACTCAGCAAAGTTCAATAAGATTTGGATAATTTTTTTACTACACTACATAAAACCAATAAAAAGATGGTTACAAAAATAAAAGCCTGAGTTTCAAAATAAGAGTCTGTATGTATAAATGAGTTAAAATAACTTGCCCGACTGGCAGAACAATCCCCACGGGCCGGATTGGACCCCCTGATGGGCAGGTTCTGGCCCGCGGGCTGAACTTTTGACACCACTACTATAAGCCTAATGGTCATAAACCTATTCCATAAAGAGTGCCTTCAGAGAATTAAATTGAACAGCATTGATATTAAATTATTTAAAAAAAAAACTTATCCTGACTAAAATCTTCTTTGCTGTGCTACTACTTCATTGTTTTGTCATGTTACTATTACATAATTTACATATGTGGGTGGTGTAGATGTCCAATGGATTGTTGGCTCACTTTGAGTAGAAGTTAACGAATACAGTCTACAATGATTGAAGGTGTTATTTTTTATTTTTTATTTTTTTTGTAACCATTCAAACCCAGATCATCCACTGTAGTGTGAATGTAGTAAGTGATGACACAAGTTATGACAATACTTTCATTGTGGTTTACACATTTAAAATAAAACTAAGGCTGGGGATGGGATCAGAGACCCTGTGATTCTTACGTGAACATTGCTCATCACAGACCACCACCATCATTGGTGTCTGCAGTCATGTGTTTTAGAAGCCTTATATTCATCAGAGGTCAAAGTTACACACTTGCCTGGTGTGCAGGGTCCAGAGTGGGACAACACAGTATTGTGACAGCCGGGCATGATGTTAGTTCCACCAAGTGACACTGAAGTCGCACCCAGTGGAGAGGGCTGTTTTTGCTGTTGTATTGTTTCAGGTCTAAGTGCTACAAGTGTCCTCCACTCTCATTGAAACCTAGGACAGCTGTTAAACCCTGCACTCATAGCAGACATATCAGCAGACTGAATGTCATTATATCATGCACTTTCCAGTCCTAATACATACAGCGGCTGAAATAAGTATTTAACACATCACCGTTTTTCTCACTAACTACACTTCCAAAGGTGCTGTTGACCTGAAAATTTCACCAAATGTTGGGAACAACCCAAGTAATCCATACATAGAAATAAAGTAGGATAAGCTCAGAAGTTGTGTGTAAAAATGTAAAATGACACAGGGAAAAAGTATTGAACACATGAAGAAAGGGAGGTGCAAAAAGGCAAGATAACAACACTGAAAATCTATCAATAATCAAACAGCAATCCAGCCCCTTGTCAGTGCAAACGAATATCATCTTGTTCAGTCCTAGTTGATTGCCTACAAAAAGGTCTCATTGCCAACATGTGAGTCAAGACACATCTCATGATGGGTCAGAGCAGAGAACTGTCTCAAGACCATTGCAAACTAATTGTTGCAAAACATAACGATGGCATTGGTTACAGGCGCTTAGCTAAATTTCTGAACTTTCCAGTGAGCACGGTTGGGCCATAATACGTAAGTGGAAAGCCAATCATACCACCATAAATTTGCCTCAATCAGGTGCTCCTCGCAATATTTCTGACAGTGGAGTGCAAAGAATAATCAGAAGAGTTGTCCAACAGCCAAAGCTGTAAGGAATGCAGTAAGGAATGCAAATGCCAATGTCTTTTCACCGTTGTTCCTATCATACTATGTTGCGTGTTTTTATATTGCTTTTTGTGTGCGTGTTTTTCACATTAAGGACAAAAGTCCTGTTTTTGTTTTAATTCCTCATTTAAAAAAATACCATTGCCGCAACATGTTTTTCCTGATGTTTTTGAGATTATAGGGTGAAAGCTGCAGCTGGCTACTTGTGTGGACTGAATGGCAACAATGGGAAAATGAAATGCCAGTATTTTAAGGGGAATAGCCCAGCAACCTGCAGTTCAGAGTGTACCCCGCCTCTCGCCCAAAGATAGCTGGGATAGGCTCCAGCATGCCCGCGACCCTAGTTTGGAAAAGCGGTACAGAAAATGGATGGATGGATAGCCCAGCAGCAACAAACTGAGAAAAAACAAAAAAGAACTACCAACTTGTTCATTTTTTAAATGATCAGAATCAGAATCACAATCAGAATCAGAATCATCTTTATTTGCCAAGTATGTCCAAAAAACACACAAGGAATTTGTCTCCGGTAGTTGGCGCCGGTCTAGTACGACAATAGACAGTCAATTGACAGTGAACCAATTTGAGACAAAGACATTGACAAAAAAAAAAAAAAAAAAAAACAGTCACTGAGCAGTAAAGGGTTGCTAGTTATCTGGTAATGCCGGTATATTTTTTTTTTTTTTTTTTTTTACAATTGTGCAAAAAGATGCAGAGTCCTCTAGCACTTAGAGCAGTTCGAATGACTAATATTGCAATAGTCCGGTGCAATGACCATTGTGCAAAGGGCGCCGAGACTTCAAGGAGTGTATGCGGTTTAAAGTGACGAGTTGTGTGATAATCTGATGAATTTAGTTCAATTTTTTTAGTTATGAACTGAACTAGTTCATTTTTGGAACGATGAATAGAACTTTTAACTAGTTGGGTAAAAAATGAACTTTTCCAAAACTGATGACAGCAAACACTAGAATGCACGACGAGATAGTAACAAAGTAGGCAACCGACAACGGTGACTAGCAAAGAACAATAACTCAGCAACTTCCTCCAGCCTCCACTGCGTCCGGATACCGAATTGATCATGATGGTCGGCAGCTGGCGAAACAGGGTACTCCGCCCACCAATCACCGTAAAGTAAACTGCAACATAAGGGAAAAAAAACAGCAGAGGCCAAAACAAAACAGGTAGTTCAGATAGTTCAATAATATCCAGAAGCCAATGTTATTGTTGTATTGTATTAAATGTTTTATTCATTCGAAATCACAGACTATTTTGTAGAATGAAGAAAAATATCATAACTAATAATTTTAACAGTGTATGTGCACACATTATATAATGTCCCGTGTATGGCTCCTTCACTTTCTTCTTCTCTTCACACCCTTCGTAAAAACTGGACTTCGCGAAGACACGAAAAGCTAAAGCGGAATCAAAGCACAGGCACAGAGTTTCCGTTGATCCTCACTGAGTTTTGCAGTTTTGTACCTCAAACTGAGGTCTCATCATGTGACATGTCGACAGCTTGCATGATGGCAGTTCAATCCCCAAAGTATTTTGAGAATTAAGCAAAAAAAGTTTTTGCTTCATTTTTTTAGAGGGGTCAAATTCTATGGCCTGGCGGGTATTTGTCTACAGATGTTCTACTACAAATTGTATACTTTGTTAAATAATTCATATAAAACCTACCGACAAATCTGATGTTCTTCTTTGATTGATCACAGGAAAGACAGCGACTGGAGACAATCCTAAATCTCTGTGCTGAGTACAATAAAGGAGAGAACATCAGCCCCGACCCACTCAGCTTTGGGAAGACAGGTTTCCCAGGGGGGTTTTCAGGTGGCTCACTGCAGGGCGCATCCATCGAGAGCATCCTCGGAGGAACAGCGACCACAGCCTCTTTGCGACTGGCACAGAGACAGAGGGAGAGCGATGAGGAGAACTTGAAGGAGGAATGCAGTAGTACAGAGAGCACTCATCAGGAGGTGAGGACATCTCCGGCTCCATGCACAGAATCAGCACTGCTCAATGGAGACAAACAGGTCAGAGGGAATGCTTCTTTCACATATGCCCGGCATGCCGCAGCACAACCCAGCATGTGCAAAAATGATGCCTGGCTTTACTGAATCCCAACAAAAGGCTTCTGTTTTTTTTTTTTTTTTTTTTAATCGTGGCTTTTATTGCAATGCAGTTTGAAGACTAGTGCGACCCTGATGTTTGTGCACCAGTGCATCGTTCTTCTGGTTGTTGAGATTTGAGCGGTCTGCGTAAATGTTTAAATGCTTTTGAATAGCTGGACTGTGTTTTTTTATTGAATTATTATTTTTTAAATCTACCACAAATGAGCACTTAGACTATGATGTCTCAAAAGTAACTACTGCTGGTTTGAAGAAGTAACTGTAGTCTGATTACTTTCCCGGGAAAGTAACGCGTTACTATGCTCGTTACTCAAAATGGCAGCATTTTGGAGTACCGGCATTACTGGCCACAGCATCTCAATAGGATTCAGGTCAGGACTTTGACTAGGCCTCTCCAAAGGTTTCATAGCTTTATAACCGTTTCCACCCTGATAGATCTCAGTTACTTTTTTTCTCATTTGTTCCTCAATTTCTTTAGATCTCTGCATGATGTGTAGCTTTTGAGGATCTTTTGGTCGACTTCACTTTGTCAGGCAGGTCCTATTTAAGTCTTTCCTAATTGAGAACAAGTGTTACAGTATCAGGCCTGGGCGTGGCACAAGAAATTGAACTCAGGTATGATAAACCACAGTTATGTTTTAACATGGGGGGTGCAAACACTTTTTTACACAGGGCCCCATAGGTTTGGACTTTTCTCCCTTAATAATAAAACCCTCCATTTAAAAAGTGCATTTTGTGTTTACTTGTATTGTCTTTGACTAATATTTAAATGTGTTTTATGATGGGAAACATTTAAGTGAAAAAATAAGTAATCACACCACTATATTTCCTTGTAGTACCGTTGTTTATTTTTTTAATCAAGTGGTCATGGCTGACATCACAACGGCTTTTTCACAGCGCAGTTGTAGTCATCAACTTTCTTTATTCATAAATACATTCATTGTGCTTCGTGATTTCCCATTGTAGCAGGATTTTACTCTGCACATGTGCGTAGTTAACAAAAATCATGCATTTTTTTTTATTCAGGTGAGCTCTCTCCATAGTGTAGTCAATTCAAATAAAATTCTTAGCTGGTTTGGAGAATTAAACTGCAGGTTTGTTTATCCATTGGACATTGTTTACACCCTAATCTAAGCATAATCGCACATTTTCCCCTCTCCCTGCAGCATGAGGATGTGGCCAGTTCAGATCGAATGGAGCTGGGTTACCTAGAGGAGGAGAGGGTACGCGTTCTGTCGCGGCTTGATGAACTCAAAACTCGGCTGATGGAGCTGGAGCAACAATACCAAGAGTCCAAACAAGAGGTAGAGTGAAGCTAGAACTCACTAGCACTAACAAGAAATTATGTTATTGAACTTTAAAACCAATGTGTAATGATACGCTGTATGGAAAAAAGTATAGCTATTATACAGTACCTATGGGGACTAAAAATTAAAAGAGACATGAGCTGGTCCCCCCATTGACACACTAATAGCTTTGTCTCATTTGTGGGGAGGGAGGAAGAGATGGGGGGAAAGAGAAAGAGAGAGAGAGTCAGACAGACAGACATAGAGATCCTTTTTTCATCCCATCCATCCATCCATTTTCTGAGCCGCTTCTCCTCACTTGGGTTGCGGGCGTGCTGGAGCCCATCCCAGCTGTCATCGGGCAGGAGGCGGGGTACACCCTGAACTGGTTGCCAGCCAATCGCAGGGCACATACAAACAAACAACCATTCGCACTCACAGTCACAGTCACACCTACGGGCAATTTAGAGTCTCCAATTAATGCATGTTTTTGGGATGTGGGAGGAAACCGGAGTGCCCGAAAACCCACGCAGGCACGGGGAGAACATGCAAACTCCACACAGGCGGGGCCGGGGATTGAACCCGGGTCCTCAGAACTGTGAGGCTGACGCTCTAACCAGTCGGCCACCGTGCCGCCCTTTTTTCATCCCATTCAGGATATTAGATTATGCTTTGATCAGACTGCAGGATTTTAGCCCCGATATTGGCCCGATTACCTATCGCAGCCCATTTCCCAGGGGGCCCGATATACTTTGTCGGAAACGACAAACGATCGTGTAGTGTGACGTAATCCACGACCAAGGATTTGGCCCTACGATAGCCCTACGCTGCCAAAATGAAAAGTCTCGTCTTGTTAGCGGCGCATTGGCTTGCGTGCTTGCCGTTATCAACATACTTGCACGCCGTTGTCAACATTTATTCACGCGCACAAACCAATGTTTACCGACGCTTTAGAGCATGATATGACAGAACGACGGCATGTTTACTTGCAACCGTTAGTGCTAGTACTAGCTTGCTAGGCTGCGTAACATTTTGTTGCCTGCTTATGAGCCGTATCGTATTAAAAGTACGTGAACATACCTTAAGTAATCCTTGAATGAACGTCCTCTCTTGTGACAACCACCAAACGTTTTTCCTCATTTTTCCTCCACTCCCACAGACACACACACACACACACACACACGCAAACATTACATTGTTGTTGTCGTCGCCATGGTAACGAGTGTATCCAGTCGCGCTGACCGGTGATGTTTTCTGGTTCAAATTTGTCTTGTGGTCTGATCCAGGCATCAGATGGAAAAAGGTATTTTTTGTGCCTTCGCTAGGTCAGATGTCGTTGTTGGATAAGAGGCCTGGCTTTCAATCTCTGTTCTAGTTCATCCCAAAGCTGTTTATTGGGTTAAGGCTCTGTGGAGCAGTCAAGTTTTATCCAACTGTACTCATCCAGCCAATTGGTTTTATGGACTGTACTTTGTAAACTAGAGCAAAGTAATGCTGGAAAGAAAATGGCTTTCCCTCAAGTTTTTCCACAAAGCATAAAATTGTCCCAAAATGTCTCAGTAGGACGAAGAATTTTAATTTTTTTATAAAACTCGGAGTTGCCCAAACCCTGATTGTTCTACTGTTTAAAAGTGTATCTGAAAACCTTTACCCATTTTATTTAAATTAAATTTAAATAATTTTAAAACAATTTTCCAACATTACTGTAATGTTAGTTATAATCTGAAAACGCATTTTAAAATTATTTTTTTTTCCTTTTCGAGCAGGGGAGTAAAAATACTGAAATTATGTAACTGAAATAATGCGGTTGCACACGTGTGCACCCCCTCTTATAACTGTAATGTTCCATGGCTGTGGTCAGAATCTACAGTCAGATTAAAACTCATGTTAAATGGGACTCAGCACACACCTGCCGCTATTTAAAGTGCCTCGAATTAAACCCAAATAAAGTTCAGATGTTGTAGTAGACTTTTCATGGTATTTTTGTAGGCACATCTTAAAGCACAAGCTGCACTCTGACGGAAGCTTCCACAGCATCAGAGGGTCTCATTGTTCAAAGGTATCAGTCAGGAGAAGGGTACAAAAGACTTTCCAAGGCATTAAATATACCATGGAACACAGTGAAGACATTCATCATCAAGGGGAGAAGATAATGGCACAACAGTGACCTTATCAAAAACTGTCCGTCCCTCCAAAATTGATGAAAAACGAAAACTGGTCATGGAGACTGCCAAGAGGCCGACAGCAACACTGAAGGAGCTGCAGGAATTTCTTGCAATTACAGTTTAGCACATGACCACAACCTCCTGTACAACCTTCATATTAACAAAACACTTGAAATCTCCCAAATGCATGTGAGGGAAATGAGTTACGGTCCAGTGAAACCAAGCTTGCACTTTTGGGCCATGATTCCAAAAGGTATGGAACCATACCTACAACAGAGTAGCATCTGCTCCATTTGCACACTGATTGAGGAGTATCTGTAACATTTGCACAACCAACATTGTCCCAGATGATCGCACTACTCGTCACTTTAAACCGCATACACTCCTTGAAGTCTCAGCGCCCTTTGCACAATGGTCATTGCACCGGACTATTGCAATATTAGTCATTCGAACTGCTCTAAGTGCTAGAGGACTCTGCATCTTTTTGCACAATTGTTTTTTTGTCAATGTCTTAATGTCCCCAAAGTGTTCTGTAAATTGACTGTCTGTTGTACTAGAGCGGCTCCAACTACCGGAGACAAATTCCTTGTGTGTTTTGGACATACTTGGCAAATAAAGATGATTCTGATTCTGATTCTTCAGCTGGAACTCGGGCCTCAGTTAAGGGGAGGGAATTAAAAACAGTTCCAAATTATAGTCAGTGTGCACAAAAACTCCAGGCCTCTGTGATAAAAAAAAAAAAAAAAAAAATCAGCATCCTCTCACTCTAACCAGTGAGTTTGAATGTGATTGGTTAATTCTGTTAAGTCACATCTGCAGTTATAAGAGGGTGTGTACACTTGTGCAACCACATTATCTCAGTTGTTTATGTGTACTTCCCAAAAAGACGTATTATTTTTTTTCAATTGAGTTGTACAGGTCATAGGACACATGGTGGATAGATTTATCTTGGGCTCATTGTTTTGTATCACAAAAACCTGGCATTCAAACTGCGGCGTGTAGACTTTTTATACCCACTGAAGTCCTGTATCTTATCTTATTTTATTTGATATGACTTTTCCACTCCTCTAGGCTGAGATGGAGTGCGCCTTGCTGCAGGGAGAGAGACAGGCAGAACTCGACCAGATAGAGGCAGAGATGGACATCATAAGTCAGCTGCAGCACAGGCTAGACGAGCTGGAGAGTGCCATTCAGCGAGAGAAAGACAAGGTACAGATCATTTCAGAGAGATTAGTTTTCTACTTGTATTAAGGATAAAACACGCACATACCATGTCTGTGCTGTTATCGCCTCACATAAAACTACGCTTCCTGCCGGTTCATCGCTCTTGATGTCAATGCACAAAATCTTGCAAGCGTCTCGGAATATTAGAAATTGGAACGACAAGGTTTTTAAGGCATTTAAGGGATTGTGCAAAGTTTCTTGCATGACCACGAGACTGTTCAGTTTCTGCGAGTTTAACTTTGCTGCCTCATTGACATCTGTTAACACCCTCTAATTTTTTGCCCTGCTTCTTCACATTCCCTTGCTGCTTGTCCGTTTCTTATTTGATTTGACCTTGTAGGTCTGCCCTCCGGTGGATCTTTTGTTGTGTTGCACACGTACTGCAAATGGGGTTCAGGGGGGTATCCTAGAAAATGACAGAAAAAGTGAATTTTCATCTGCTCACATCTGCCAGTTTTTCTTACCATTGAAAGTTTCAAAAGATGTTTGGAAAATATGTGGTTTATCATTGTCAAGATCTTATTTCCTTATTGATGTCCAAGTCATCTTTGGCAAAAATTGAAATGAATACAATCCACTTTCAGGATGAAAATGAGCCATCAAAACAGTCTGTTAACTGCTCACATGTTAAAAACTTTTATTTGCATGGTGTGACTTTTGAGCAGTTTGTATCTCTCTCTCTCTCTCTCTCTGCCTTCTCTCTCCATCTCCTGTCAACCATCCATGCTCTGTGCGGCTTTGTGCACTATGTCTTTCTAGGAGAGGGCTCATGTTGAGGCTGAGCGTCGGGCCCTGCAGAGACTCCAGGAGGGCCATGCTGAGCTGAAGAACCAGCTGCATAACTGTCCCGAGTCCCTGCGTGAACAGTTGCAGGAAAAGTTCAAAAGGGTGGGTTATCAGTGGAGCAGAAATTCAGTCAGAGTTCAGTCAGCAGTCCCATGCTGGATGCAAGCGGTCAAAATCGCCGATTTTGTAAACCTAGTTACCTCCATAGCATTGCCTCCCATACCTATAAAGCCGAGCTTAGTTAAACAAATACTAATCACCATAACCCAACCCTGCCATAATACAATGTAGTGCTCCACAGCGAATGCTATCTACATAAAAACCTGCTTAGTTACTGAAAACAAGCTTTTTTTAAAAAACTCAAAAAATTATATGTACAGACATCTTAGAAGAAATCCTTGTTTAACTTAATAATAACTTGCTGTAATTTGAGAATTTTTATTAATTCAATTTATGACTTTCTTTTTTGCCTTCTCTGCAACATTTAGGTCCGTGTATGCGTTCAACTTTCTTGAATTTAGGGCTGTCGCTATTGACTCTTTTTAGAATCAATTATCCTATAGATATTGCGTCGACTAACCGAGTAATTACTTGAATTATGTAACTGTAGTGTCTGAAAACGGAGGAATATGAAAGCTAAAAAGTTAAGAGATTACATGGCTTTGAAGTCTAAGTTTTTTGTTTTTTTTTTAATTTAGAAGCAAAGTTGACAGTAACCCACTCCCAGCTTTTACATAGCCTTTTGACAATGCGACACTCTTCTGTATAAACCTCAAAGCTACTGCTGAGGACCTTGCAGTTCCACCGTTCTGAATTCGGGATTCTGAGAAGTCAGGAAGACACAACATGCTAATGGTTTGTGTGGCACATCATGCCTGTGGAATGGCATAACGCCTGTTTCAGCTGAGCTAGAATAAAACATGCACTGTTTCATAGTGATGGAGTTTGGCAGAGTTTGCATACAATGGGCAACTGTCTTCATGAGAAGTCCCTATAGTAGCCTTCACAGATTTAACACAAGGTGCAACATTTTTCTCCCTTGTTGCCACACCAACACGTTGCTGCAACCCCAACGTTGATGCGGAATCACACAAATGATTCCTGCTAATGTCAGCTCCTGCTTAGGTATACTGGTCAAATGTGGCTCATGTGAATGCTCGCACTGGACTGCATGTGGAGTTCTGATCTGCATTTCTTCAGCAATTTGTCATGGCTGCCTTATGTATGTTAACCGCACACTAATCAATTAACATAGGCCAAGACTACAGCTGATCGACTGTATGTCTTCCCTCACTATCATCCAGTTATTTAAATTACTATTGGTTCAAAAGTATCAGATGATTGGTGTATTTCTTGGCTACAAGGATAACCTATGTTGTGCATGTCAGTGACATTTTGTTTACAGAGCCCGACACTGCCTTGGACCCTTTAAAGCTCTGTATTAATGTCCAGTAGATCCACAGCGGCAATTTGTAGATTGTCTGCATAATTTAAATATGTCCACAATTGTAGATATTAAGAGCACCAAAATCGAATACAGTACAGAGGGGCTGCAAAGAGAGTGTATATGGGTATTTGGCGACCATTCCAGAGTTTACCCCACCTCTTGCCCAAAGTCAGCGAGGGTAGGCTCCAGCTCACCCCTGAACCTAAATGAGGACAAGTGGCATTGAAAATGGATGGGTATATGTTACTGCTGTGCAAAATATTGATTGATTGAGCATGCCCGCAAGCCTAGTGAGGATAAGTGGTACAGAAAAATGATGGATGGATGATTTAAATAGCTATTCATCTTTAAAAAAATGCTACCCAGAAGTAAAGTTTTTTTTGTTTTGCTCTTGGCACCTAACCTGTCTGAAAATTCAATTTAACTGGCTTGGTGGGGCGGCACGGTGAATGTGAGTGTGAATGGTTGTTTGTTTGTACTGAATGTGCTCTGCGATTGGCTGGTGACCAGTTCAGAGTCTACCCCGCCTCTCGCCCGAAGACAGCTGGGATAGGCTCCAGCACGCCCGCGACCCTAGTGAGGATAAGCGGTACAGAAAATGGATGGATGGATGGCTTGGTGGTGATTTACCCATGATGTCACATGTGGCCATTTGTTAGGATGGAGAAGCTTTGGAAGCAGGAACCAAGAAGTTTGAAGATCTGGAGTTTCAACAACTTGAGAGAGAAAGCAGCCTGGAGGAGGAAAGGGAAACAATGAGCCAGCAGTTGCTGCAGGAGAGAGCAGAGTACCACAGCACTGTGGCCAAGAGGAAGGTATGGAAGCCTCATGCCCTCGGGATACAAAAACACCAGTCACTGGTTATTGAAACAGTTAACATTTCAGGATAAGCGGTATGGAAAATGGATGGATATTTAAAAATAGGCTCTCCTTCAATTCTGATTCGTTTCCGGGGGTGGAGGAATTCACACAATTCTTCACTAGGTAGCCCAAATATAAATGTTTTATCTAAATTGAGATGGCTGGTCACATCCAAATCATTGTTGATAAAGGGACACTATATTTTAACAGTGTGCACTCATCTTAAATTTTGACGACACGCACACACACACACTCACACACACACGCACACACTGGTTCCAGTAGCAAGCATCCATCACAATCCAACCAACCTTGATCATTCAGAGGCATGTGTGTCATGACCTCTTATTTTCTGCAGATATTATGTGCAACACCAACAAGTTTTATTGTGAAGTGAATACAATTAAATATGTACTTTCATACTTTAACCAATTCAGATACTTGGTCTCCGTAAGTTTATGTTGTTTTGTTTTGTTTGTAGCTTCCAATGACATTATTTTGTGCTTATTCAGGAGAAAGTGTCTGCTTTGGAGAACCAGGCCAACCAGCTGGGCCTCCAGGCATCTCAGGAATGTGACCGTCTCGCCAAAGACAGGACCATCACGCTGCAAATGCTCCAAAAGGTTCACGATTCAAATGCTGGCTAATTGCAATAAATAATGTCTACAGATTTGAATGCATTGCACTTTATTCATTGGCCTGTAGAATATGTTTAGGAATCGCTTTACAAGATTTCTCTTTGTGATACAGGAGAAGGAGAGGCTATCTGATTTGGAACAAAGGTACCACAGTTTAACTGGAGGAAAGAGCTTCCCAAAGTCCTCTACAGCCATGCGAGAAGTAAGAATTACTGTTCTACTTTTTTGTAAAGAGAAGTTCTCTTGCCTTGCTGACAGTTTCGGCGTGACAGCTCTGACAACGGCTGAAGTAACAGCCAAAAACTGTCAGCGAGGAAAGAGAACTTCTCTTTACTGGAAAAAAATTATTTGTCTGAGCGCACAAAATCTAAAATTTGAGACTTACGAGTTGTAGTAATCCAGTGAAAAGGTACACACACACTGGAGTGACTCTGACCTTCAAATGTCAGGCAGCTTTGCTTTGGTGACGAATGATTCTTTCATTCCTGTGGTTTGTTAGTGTACTTTTAAGTGCAGTCTAACTTTCCATTGCTTGATAAATGTTTTTTTAAGAAATTTTCTACTTCACTCCATCACCATATTTATGTCAGTGCATCTTCTTTTGTTTTTTTCCCATGACTTTTACCTTTAACTATGAGAACCGGAGTTGCACAGTATCTGACATTTTATGAGAAGATGTTCTCTCCACCTAGAATTCACTGTTTAGAGTCTCTCCCTCTTACATACACCCCTCTCCTGTCTGTCAGTAGCACTCCAGCAGCTCAACAGAGGTAACCCATCAAACCCTCCTTGTGTGAAGCTTCCGCTCTGCTCATCATTCTCTGCATCATTAATGTCCTGTTCACAGTACGACTCCCATTGTGTCTGTTTGGTTTGCAGCCGAACATAAACAATGAAAACAACAACTTCCCACCCTGGCCAATAAAAACTCACTCTTCATTGGCTTTACCTTTAATTAAGGCACACATTTGTTCGCCAACATTCTCCAACACCTATCAAAACTTGTCAATAGGGGGTTATAGAATAGAATGCTGGGAACAATGAACAATCATGGGAACAATGAAAATCAATTACCGGCAGGTATCTCACAATCTGCTGTGTTGGGGTAAAAAAAAAGAAAAAGAAATACAAGCACACAAATATCAAAAGGCACTATCACTATTTCAGTGCCATGGATTCCAACACTAGTACTTTTATTTTGTGATTAAACATAGCAGTGACAGACAGTCCAGGATGTAGTCTTCCTTGTGTTCTAAATGAACAGGAAAGGTGGTACAGAAAATGGATGAATCGAGGATGTTGATTTTCACTAACGTTTCAGTTATCTGGTAACCTCATGATAAAACATTGACGTTCACTATTTTCCTTTCTGAAGGCAACCTCCTTAGTTCTGATGTTACCAATGATCCACAACCACTATCTTTGGCAGAAAGTTGCCTTCGGACGCATTGTCTTAAGAAACTAGTAGCTACTCACTGCATCAGTTAGGTTTAACGAACTTGTTTTCAGTCTTGACTGTTGCTGGCTGGTGGTCAGGAGTAAATGAAGCTGGCTGATGTCTTTAAAATGTACAGCAGCGGCTACCTTGAACGCAACAAGGCCTTCTCACACCGCTGTTCTTTGGTGTAGATGTACCATTGCTCCCTGTCTCCTCTCTTGTGTGCTCTGTTAGTTCACTCCTCCTCGCTCCTGACTGTATTTTTGTCTTTCCCTTTTAACTTTTATTTCCATGTCATGTTGCTCCCTCTGCTGGTCAGCGGCTAATCAAACTACTGTACACTGCCAGAATGGAGGCGCCAGTTGTTTCTGCTTGTATTGTTTTTGTGATGAATTTAGCGAAAACATTTTGTGACATTTAAAATGAGGTAACCATAATAGTTATTTATAATATAATGTGACTAAGTTCAGTAAAACCCCAAATCTGCAAAAATAAAATAAAATTTAAAACGTTATAGTCATATTTTGCTAGTTCTGCTCAATTTATTTTTGTATTCTGAGCGTGACCCCAATCTCATACTATTATCGGCCATATGCATGTATGTATAGCCTTATGAAATGACGTATTTGCCTTTAAATGTACCAATTGGCTTGTAAAATCAAAATGTCTGAGCCTCTTTATATGTGTTTTTTTAATTCTCTACAATGCCAATCTCGAGTTTGATTGAACTAAATCTGGATCTGAAAATTTCCAAGACATTTAAATGGAGACAAAAAGACCCTGAAGCAGCTTCGCTGTTATTGTTATTTTGATGTTGCTATAAATAGGATTCTTTCACACAAACTATGTATTTCTGCATTTGTTGCGATGTACAAGTATGTTGATGCATTTTACCCCTGCGGGGCCCGTTTTGCTCATTTGTCTGCTGATGTTTCTCCTCTTCCTCTGCCTTACTCCTGGTGCGTGTGCATGTGTTTGGGAAGGAGTATGTGAGAGTGAGCCAGTTGAGTCAGATGTATGGGATGCCAAAGGTGGAATCCTCCCCCACCTCTCCTCTTCGTCATCCCCTGCAGTCTGGAGCCATAGATACCACTTTCTCCTGCCCCCCCTCGCCTCCCAGCTCCTCCTTGTCTTTCCCTGTGGAGGTGTGTGCTGTCCTTCTCCTTTTATTCCTGACACATAATCTCTAAATATCCAATTCCCTCTTCCCCCTCTGTGTCTGGCACATTAGATGTCAGTCTGTGTTTTTTCTTAACCTATCTTGCATCACTTTCTCATTTTGATAAATATTAAAAGTGCAACTGTTACTTAATGATCACTTTTAGTCCACAATATAAGTGTTTTGGAATATTACCAGACTTGTTACACTCTACCAAGGCCCATTGAGACATTTTGTGGTTTAGCAGAGCTCTTTCTATGTGTTGCACCAAAGATGAAGCCAAGTATTGTTGTTATTTTCAAAAAGTGCTTTTATTTGTTTTTATTTATATACTGGTGCATTCACTACAGAAAGCTCGTTGGACAAAATTAGTTGATGATGCATGCCACAGTCATGATGTTATTAATTAGTCTGATGTATCAGAATTCAGTTATAGATCAGTTTGGCTTTGTTGATGTGAACGTGGCGTTTACTGGTGAATGTTCGGGAATAGTGACACTGTTGTCCATTTTACTTCCCCCCCACCCCAAAAAAAATAATTACATAATTTGTAATAATGTTAGATCACAATAATAACGTTTTCTTTTATTATTGTCATTGTCTTTGCTGATTAGTGGGGAGAACTAACATGCGTGAGGAATTCATTTTGATTTTCTAATCTTTTGTATTCTGCTGAATATTGTAAGAAAATCCCGTCATTACAATGAACAAGTGTGTCTGCAGTGAGTTGTAATTCTGCACAAGGAGGGAGGTCACTTCCTAATTCAAACTGCAGGGGAGATACATTAAAGGAAAGATGAAGTAAAACAGAACAGGATGAACATGTTAATGCTACTGTGAGAAACTGGGCCATTGCAGTAGATGCGTAGAATTAATATACAGATATGTAAAACAGGGATATAGCAGCTGGAGGGCATTAAGAATACCACACTTGATAGGAACAATGTGTTGGAGATATTTAAGAACACATTTCAAAGTATAAACATTTTTTTTTTCAACTCGACTCCTTCCTGTTTTTAAATGCTTTCTAATCTCTGCATTGTTTTCCTCTTCAATTTGCTTGTCTTTTCCGTGCTGCACCTGCCTCTCTGTGCTCCTGCTGCTCGATGGGCTCTGCAATACAAGTTTGAGGGCAGCAGGCCTCCATTGCCCAAACTAGATTTAGAACAATGGTACCAGGAGCTGTTGGCGGGTTCCAGCCAGTTCTGGTCTCCCCCTCTGCCGGCCAAGTCGCTGTCAGGCCGCAGGCCAGCACTGCAGGTAGAGGGTCTTCTATCTCTTTTCCATTCATCCTGTCCTTTCTTGCAGCTTTCTGTTTTAAGCCAATTAATCTCTTTGTAAAACACTGAGGGCCCTATTTTCATGACCGGTGTGAAACCGGCTCGGCGAGCAGTGCAACTGTTTACCAGGGGTGGGTTAGCTCGGTGTTGGTCATTTCGTAGACCGGAGCCCCCTGGCGGATTTGAGGGTGGGTGGGCTGCACCACTGTGACTGTCACCAGCCAACTTCATTCCCCGCCAATACGAGCGACTCCTGTCATTCCCATTTAATGTGGGCCAATGACAGTCTTGACACATCTCTGACATCTCTGCAGAAGAGAATGATGCGTAATCGCTGCGATCTCTGCATGAACTCCCAAATTAAGTCAATTCAACTGACTTTTCTTTGTGCAGTATTTTTCTGCCTAGCACCAGGACTTAGACATGCTCTGAGCAGGCGTAAATTTAAATCGACTTTCTGCCACCAAATTGTGACTCCGCCAGCCTCAATTCTGCACCAGAACGCCCCCCTGCTTGACGCAGAATGGTCTGCCAAATTGGCAAACACGCGCAGCTAGCCTTGCGTTTGCACAGAAATCAAGATCCGCAGGCATTTGCGCCCCGCTCCAGATGCGCTGCCAAAGAAAATAAAGCCCTTAGTGTCATGTGCTAAATCATGCTGCATTTTGAAAGTACAGCAAGCAAACAACTGCCCTTCGTGATAAAAAGCTTTTGATGTCACATTGCTTACACCAGCGTTAAGTAAAACGTCAAGTTCTATCAAGGCAGTCCTCTTTTTTTGCTACTGCAGTTCACTTCAGCAGTATGTGATTGCAGCATCAAAGTGCCATTTTTGAAACCACACAGTCATATCAGCACGCTTCTTTGATCGTAAAACGCACTTGTGGATTCTATAATATGGATTCATTGTCTCCATTATTTTATTTAACCACATCTCACAACAATTTCCCTGCAGGTGCAAAGATCTCATCAGTGGTGGAGCGATTATCACAGTGGATTCCGAATACATTACAGTATATTCAAGTTTCTGAACTACAACTCCTTATCCAGTTTTGTGGCCCATCTTCAGGTGTTCCGTTCCAAGCTTGACAGTGATCCAGGGCAGTCTCCTCATCAAGCTAAGTCTGGATCTACTCTGCAGCAGGGAGCAGCAACACTGGGCCGCAACACAAGCTCGAAGGTAGACTAGTTTTTCATCTCCGTGGAAAGATGTCTTCAATAGTGATGGCCTCCCTTCTCCCTCATGCCGCAAGATCTGACCATATTTCCTGCTCCATCTTACTTTTTAGAGCCCTCTTCTGAGCGCCAAAAGCTCAGGCAGCCTGCCCAGGAACCTGGCTGCCACCCTGCAGAGCATTGAGACCAAAAGGCAGCTCGCTCTGCAGCAAAAAGGTACAGATGTACTGTCATGTTTCTTTTCTGATACATTCATAAGAAATAGGGTGTTACATGGATGTTGAACTCTTCACTCAGCATTATGTGTACTTGTGCAATCTAATGCAATCCAACACTTGAAAACTGGCCTTTCCATTTCTTACTTTACAGAGATATTAAGGCTCATTTTTTAATTTAACATGTATGCATACTGTAGTTACAGTTGCTTTTGTGGTAGCAGTGTAATGGTGCAGAGCTGCACTGATAGATACGTATACTGTATATGCATTGGGATCTCATGTTGTGCAAGTATTGATTATTAGTGGCAACATTTGTCTGATACAATTTATAAATGCTTTGCAGGTTCAAGTACTGCAGAACATGGTGCAAATGAAGGAATTCATTTGAGCAGGAAAAACATTTCGTACTGAAAGATACCCAATTAGAAGGGCTCATGCTATGCACTTGATTTTTATATGGGTCTTCTTTTTGTGTGTATCGTCTTCACACGTAACAATCACGATGATTGATCACATAAAGCTTGGTGATAAATCAAGTCGTTGGTTGTGCTAGTCATGTCTACGATGAGCCAGTTAGTCATTAATACAATGCAGTTTGACACCATTTACACTGGTGCATGTACAGTGGATATAAAAAGTTGATACACCAGTGTTCAAATGCCAGGTTTTTGTGATATAAAACAATTATCCCAAGATAAATCATTTAAAAACTTTCCCACTATTAATATGACCTATAAACTGTCCAGGTCAATTGGAAAGTAGTAAAAATAAACAACTGAAATAATGAATGAGAATGTAAATGAGAGTCAACCACACAGCTGCTACCATTTAAAGTGCCTCTGATTAATTTCAGCTCTTCTAGTAGGCTTTTCCAGACATTTCTAATCAAAGGCTCTTAAAATGTTACCAGGTGTGTACTGACTACCATTTAACATGAGTTTGAATGTGATTGGTTTATTCTGAACACAGCCACATCCCAGTTATAAGAGGGTGTGCAGATTTGTGCAACCACAGTATTTCAGTATCTCTTTCGTACTTTCTCTCTCAAAAATATTTTTTTCTTCATTCAATTAAGTTGTACAAGTAATAGGTCACATTATTGTGGAAAAAGTTTTGAAATAATTTCACTTGTTCTCGTATCACAAAACCTGCCATCTGAACAGGGGTGTGTTGACTTTCTATATCCACTGTACAGTAGCATATACAGATTCTTTACATTTGTCTGTCTTTGTCTGCGGTCTTCAGAACCTCAGACCTCCAGTCAGCCACGCATTGAAGGAAGATCAGCAGGTAGCCTTTGAAACAGTGTGACCTCAAAACAACCATGGTGTTACTGTTACAGACTTATCAGTCAACAGCAATGTTAACCATAACTAGACTGTTGGTGGGTGTTAATTTATGCATCTGACATTCAGTCTCTTCCATGCCTGGTGTGTCATTGAATCTAAAAAATAATTTTTCATCTTCTCTCCTTGCTGGTTTTCTTTGGTGGTGAATAAATCATGCATGTTTACAATCTTTAAGGGTTAAGTGCCATAGGGCTTCTCCCAGGTGTGTCTAACACCAAAATCAGAGCAGCATGATATGAATTGTGTACTTTAACCTTTGTGATGGTGTATTACCAATATTCTAAAAACACCCCATTTATATCTCACATTCTTCAGGTCAACAGGTGATTGAAGAGCAGCGACGTCGTCTGGCTGAGCTCAAGCAGAGAGCAGCGGCAGAAGCTCAGTGCCAGTGGGAGGCGCTCCATAGCTTGCAGCCTCAACTCATCAACCCCACGCCCTCCTACTCCCCAGTCATGTCCTACAGTCCCACACTGAGTCACAGGTCTACAGGCCACCCTCCTCTGGTCCAGCACTCCATCCTACACCACCATCCAGCATCAGCCGGAGAGCAGCCCTACGACACGCTGAGTCTGGAGAGCTCTGACAGTATGGACACCAGTGTGTCCACGGGGAACAACTCCGCCTGCTCACCAGATAATTTATCCAGGTACAGTGATAAATTGGTTTAATTGGTTCTTGAACAGGGTTTGTAAATTGAAAATGTTTGTAAGTTGAACATAATTTTCCCATAAGAAATAATGTAAACATGAATAATTGGTTACAGCCTCCGCAACACGTTTTCAAAAAAGATGGGACGGGGTCATGTTTACCATTGTGTTACATCAACTTTTCTTTTAACAACATTCAATAAACTGAGGACACTAATTGTTGAAGCTTTTTAGGTGGAATTCTTTCCCATTCTTGCTTGATGTACAACTTCACCTGTTCAACAGTCCGGGGTCTACGTTGTCGTATTTTACGCTTCATAATGCGCCACACATTTTCAATGGGAGACAGGTCTGGACTGCAGGCAGGCCAGTCTAGTACCCGTACTCTTTTACTACGAAGCCACGCTGTTGTAACACGTGCAGAATGTGGTTTGGCATTGTCTTGCTGAAATAAGCAGGGCCGTCCATGAAAAAATAGGTTGCTTGGATGGCAGCATATGTTTCTCCAAAACCGGAATGGACCTTTCAGCATTAGTGGTGCCTTCACAGATGTGTAAGTTACCCATGCCATTGGCACTAACACGGCCCCATACCATCACCGATGCTGGCTTTTGAACTTTGCTCTCTATAACAGTCCGGATGGTTCTTTTCCTCTTTGGCCCGGAGGACACGACGTCCACAATTTCCCCAAAAAATTTGAAATGTGGACTCGTCAGACCACGGAACACTTTTCCACTTTGCATCAGTCCATCTTAGATGAGCTCGGGGCTAGAGAAGCCGGCGGCGTTTCTGGGTGTTGTTGATAAATGGCTTTTGCTTTGCATAGTAGAGTTTCAAGTTGCACGACAGATATAGCGCCGAACTGTATTTACTGACATTGTTTTTCTGAAGTGTTCCTTCCTCTGCCCACGTGGTGATATCCTTTACACATTGATGTTGGTTTTTAATGCAGTGCCGCCTGAGGGATCGGAGGTCACGGGCATTCAATGTTGGTTTTCGGCCTTGCCGCTTACATGCAGTGATTTCTCCAGAATCTCTGACCCTTTTGATGATATTATGAACCGTAGATGATGAAATCCCTAAATTCCTTGCAATTGTACGTTGAGGAACATTGTCCTTAAACTGTTCGACAGTTTTCTCACCCACTTGTTCACAAAGAGGTGAACCTCGCCCCATCTTTGCTTGTGACCCAATCATGGCACCCACCTGTTCCCAATTAGCCTGTTCACCTATGGGATGTTGCAAACAGGTGTTTGATGAGCATTCCTGAACTTTCTCAGTCTTTTTTGCCACCTTTCCCAGCTTTTTTTGGAACGTGTTGCAGCCATAATGATTAATGATTATTTGCTAAAAACAATAAAGTTTAGCAGTTTGAACACTAAATATCTTGACTTTGTAGTGTATTCAATTAAATATAGGTTGAACATGATTTGCAAATCATTGTATTCTGTTTTTATTTATGTTTAACACAATGTCCTAACTTCATTGGAAATGGGGTTGTAAATGCCATCAAAATACACCTCCCTCGTGGGCAGTGCTACAGCACCAGATTTATTTATACTGTAATGAGCGTAGCGCCTACGATTCTGAATAATCCCATTTTCTTAAGAATTCAGTCAGGCACACAGACAAAAGCACCCACAGGCACAATTTCCCAGGCTGCTCCCTAACAGTTAGACTTAATCTGCACGTTTTAATTTGGGGACCATCTGTTGGTGCTGTTACAAAAGTGTCCACTCTGGGATGCTCTCAGTTGAAGCCATTGTTCACAGGTCGGTTGTAGCTTACAAGAGACAAAACTGTATTGGTAAAATATTTAGGATAATTTTAATGGAATTCATGCACTAATTAAAAGTGCACATTGGAGACCAAGGGGCAAGATAAACAGAGGAATCCTGCATGTTTCCAGTATTAGCCCTTATTCTAATCCAGTTTTTGACACATCCAACCATGGTCTCACATAGGAACAAAAGTATGAATTCAATTCTGGTTCGTCACATTCCAAGTCATTCGAAATGTCTAGCTATGTTAAATGTTTCACTTTGTGCTGATATTAAAAGATACATATTTCTAACTTCACGCTGCATCATTGTAAAAATTTAGATACAATTTCTCATGCACAAACAAGAACATGTTTCAATGAAGCATAGCCGCCTTACTAAATAGCATGATTTTTTGTTTTTTACCATATTTCCATGCTGACAAGGACACTTGAAAAGAGTTGCTCATCACTGCGTAAAAACACAAATATCACTGAATCAATTTGAATCCAGATTCTGTTTTTGTTTCCACCATAAGTGTTGGAGGAGCAGACTCGCTGAAGATTGAAGAGATGGAGAAAATGCTGAAGGAGGCACAGATGGAGAAAGCCAGACTTATCGAGTTTCGGGTAAGTGTCATTCCGGCAGTGGAGTTATGCGATCGTGGACGCACCAGTATGAGATTGTTTGGAATCAGATTTCGGTGATTGATGACTTTTTGCAGTGATGCGATCAATAAAGGAATATAGAATGATTCAATACTATAATGAAGTCCTTTCATTCATTTTTATTGGCCTTTTTATGAGTTGATTTCATCACTCTGTGCCTTGAAGGTTCTAATAGAGTGCTAAAATTCCTGTCTAAATGAAGAGCTTGTCTGTAGATACTGTAATAGGTTTTTAACAATGACAGTGACCAGCAGGGTAAAAAAAAAATATATATTTGTTAACGTGTACACTAGTCAAAAATATGAAATGGAAGAGCTCTCCTCCAGGAACAGGAGAGCTTCGCTCGCCATCAGATGCTGGAGGAAGAGCGGAAAAGGAGGGAAGAAGCAGAGAAAAGACTGCAGGATGAAACTCTCCACCGACAGCAGCTGGTGGAGAAGGAAGTTACGATGAGAGCCAAGAACTTCTCTCAGGTCAGTGAAAGGAGATGTAATTGGAAATGTCTGGTGTGAAATTGGCCTCTCTTCCAAATTATTTTTCAAATTTTACAGACATGGCCTTCTGAAGGTTTCTGGATTGA
This sequence comes from Phycodurus eques, assembly GCF_024500275.1. Classification (NCBI taxonomy): domain Eukaryota; kingdom Metazoa; phylum Chordata; class Actinopteri; order Syngnathiformes; family Syngnathidae; genus Phycodurus; species Phycodurus eques. The sequence continues at coordinate 3,468,226 of NC_084531.1, forward strand.
AGTCTCTGCTGCTTGATGTTTTGTGTCAGTTTTTAAAAAAAATTATAACATATGGTGTTTTCCACATTAGTCCATGTTTTTAAAATAAGATAATCCTTTATTGAAACCCATTTTTGATGCAAAACCAAGGTATTCCTAATTTATCAACACACTTTCAAACTTGCTGTTCTATTGAGCAATTATTAAAAAACTACCTCAACCTGCATTAGATCCATCAAATCAGGCTAGTATTGAATGACCTCAGCAACCGATGAGTATTTGTCATCATCACTCTTAGCAGTTGACAGTTTTTATTTCATGGATATCTTCATGGAAGTTAACAAGCTGGAGGAGAAATACTGCATGTTGCATTTCCCCATCTCTAGGGTGGGGTTTATGATATGTAACATGCGGTATGTGACAGCTATATGACAATAAACATTAAAATGTTATGAAATAAATTATGGGGGGGGGGGGGGGGGGAAACAGACCAATAAAGGATGACCTACTGTCATATATTCATATCTCTGTGATAGTGACATTCTCCATGCTCGTCGCGCCCCCGCTTTTGACCCTTCTGTTCTCCATGTGTCCAGGCCCGTCCTATGACACGCTACCTGCCAATTAGGAAGGAGGAGTTTGACCTTCGCACTCACATTGAGACGTCAGGCCACAGCGTGGACACCTGCTACCACATCATCCTCACTGAGAAGATGTGCAAGGGCTACCTGGTCAAGATGGGAGGCAAGATCAAGTCGTGGAAGAAACGCTGGTTTGTCTTTGACCGCCTCAAAAGGACCTTTTCATACTACGTCGGTAAGAAGAGTTATCTGTAAAAATCATCGTACATTTGATTCGCTCTGTATTATTTATTCATAATCACTCCTGACTCATTTTCTCTGGCCAAGCATCCAAAACTGGCAGCAGTAATCTCATTGCTGAAAAAAATATATTACAAACACGGTGTAAAACCCATCATGTGGAAATGTTTTTAAATTGAGGCTCATCTATGATAGGCTGAAAGCTGGACATAAATACTCCTCCAAAAATGGCTTCTTAATCCCCTTCACACTCGTATTTTTTTTTGTCTTTCTTTACCAGATTAGCTAAAATAACCATTCATAGAGTTGAATCAAATGTATTAGCCCTTCCCCTCCTGGAAGCCGTCACCTTATCATAGTGGAGGGGTTTGTGTGTCCCAATGATCCTAGGAGCTAAGTTGTCTGGGGCTTTATGCCCCTGGCAGGGTCACCCATGACAAACAGGTCCTAGGTGAGGGACCAGACAAATCACGGCTCAAAGACCCCTTATCATCATGACAAACTATGGACTCAGTTTTCCCTTGCCCGGACGCGGGTCACTGGGGCCCCACCATTTGTTTATTTATTTTGTGAAACATTAACATATTACAACATAAGACAAAGATAATGACGTTCAAGCAAACATAAAACTAAATTGGATTGTTTCAGTTTAACTCTCTCGCTGTACATAATTTTTGAAATGCAACTGTCAAAGATGATGTTTTGACATCTGACAAAGGCAGCTCTGGTTTCTATTTTGAAGTCATCACTTGATGGCAAAGAAAAGATTAGAAGAAATGTGATTTATTGTTAAAGGCTATCAAGCATGAATAATGTTTTGCCAGTAACGTGACTCTTTCTGTTGCTTTAACATACTGCATACATTTATGGCTTAAATTTTAAGCATGTATCTGTGTTTGTACTTGAAATCTCAGTTTTAAAACTAAACAAGTTTAGTTTTTACAACTGCCTGTTTTACATCTGCCTGTAATTCATATCTTTACTACTGTTAGCGTTAAGGGACCCAAAAAGAAGTTATTTGATTAATTTTATATGTTTTTTTACTAATCGGTCGATTAATCGGTTATCGTTAATTTTATTCCCCAAAATATTAGAATTGGCACTAGCTCCAAAAAATACGTATTGGTCGGGTCCCAATTAATACATTAAAAAAGGTTTTAAAAAATAACTATTGAGTCAGGCATTTCTTTTATGGTCTGGTAAAATTATTATTTGAAAAAATGGTCCAAAATGATCATATTTTTTTTGCACAGCCTTTTGAGGAAATAGCAACGAAACAACTCGTTCAACTCTCAGACTTTTGCATCAGTGCACTCGGACTTTGGAACACAAAAAGCATTTAACATTTTCAGTATATTATTATTTTTGTTGCCTTTTGTCAGTTTCATGATATTTTAGTTATCACTTTGGGTTTTTCTTTCTTTAATGGAAGGGTACCAGCCATTTCCCCTAAGTGTGTCTGTATTTTTAGCATAATATCACAAGGAGCTCCTGCTTTTATTACGACTTGTTCGTATCCACTACATAACTATCAGAACTAAGCATTATTATTGTTGTAAAGGCATAATTTTTAATACATTGTTTGCATGGGCTCAAATTAGATTAGGGTTTCCCTAATCTATGTTCGTACAAGAAAATACATCACAGGCACATTTTTCAATAATTTTAGCTATGATGCAGACACGCACTTTCTTGAAGAAGAGCTTTGGCATCCAGTTTATTGTATTTTCGAGTGAATATTTACTGTACATGCCAGTTTGGGGGCAGTATATAATTTATTTTTATCTTTGGTTCCCACAAATGTATCGAAAAAGCTTTAAAAAAAATAGGCTTATCATTGTACAAGACGACATAAATTAGTCACCCAGTCAGTGTAGGTATATGGAATTTCCAATGTTCCAATGTTTTCCCAAAACAAACATGTGAAATGACAATAAACTCTTTATGATTATGGTCCCTTAGAACTGAAGATAACTGAACAGATAAAGATCAGATTAAATTAATAAATAGTGTATAATAAGGCGTACTGGATATACGAATTCAGACAGTAAGTGCAACAAAGAAACAATCCACATTGTACAGTATATAGCGTTCCAGTTGAAAACTTTGTTTTTTTGCGTCAGATCATTCGGCAAGGACAGGGCACAAAAGGCCTTCAGATATGCACAATAAGCTTGAATATTTTTGTCAAACCTGTAACATGGCAGACTATTTTCCCCAGAATGATATCTGGACATGTATTGAGCAGCAGTGCGTGCACGGCGGTGTCATTGATGTGCCGGCGTGCGCTACGGGACACTTGTTCACTTTCAGGGCTTTGAAGTCCTCCGAAGATTCCGCTTAAAGCACACCTTGTTTCAAGTGAGGAGGCTCAGACTTGTGCCGTCGTTAAAATGCGCGTGGCGGCGGTGCTCTCCGAGGAGGCTGATTGAGATGCATCACTTGCCCTCATCTCTTGACCTTGAACAATAAGTAATGACAAGTGACACACCCAAATCGTGAGTGCTGTGAATACCTGCTAATCATCCCCGACTCCAACGTACGATTTTGTTCTCAATGAAATGAGATGCAAACGCAAGGCTATTTGAATGCTAAACAGGTCATTAGCAGATAATAGCACTGTATTAAACTATTCCTGGAAATGAAGTGCCACATCTCTACCTACTACACCTTTAAGTTGGCTTGTGGAGTGTTTGTGCCTCTATGTAGAAATGGGGTGTTGAGTTCCCCACCGGTTCCTTACTGCAGTTCTGTAGTGGCTGATGAAACAAAGTGCAATGATGTACCAGAGTAGCGTAAGAAGGCAGGCAAATGTGAACGTACAATAAGAGCAGCTTTGCTTGGAAAAGAGAGGGCGAAAAGTGCTGTGCTTGACATTTTTTATCCATCACCACAAACAAGCTCATCATCAGAGTTGGACCTGTTGTTTTATAGATGTGAACCGAGTCATTGTATAAGATAAGGTGCAACTGATTCTCACTGAAAAATTATATATATATTTTTTTCCAGCTTTTGATCAAAGCAATATGCCTTTTTCCCCTTTAGACAAACATGAGACCAAGCTGAAGGGTGTGATATACTTCCAGGCTATCGAAGAGGTTTATTATGATCACCTCCGCAGCGCCACAAAGGTATTCTGCTCTCAGAATTCTAACTTGATTCCCTCAATTATCTTTTTTGTCATTTTTTTTTAAATTCAACCTATTCTTGCACACATCATTATTTGCTTTCTTTCTCCCTATTTTGCTTTTGCCGGCTGCTCTCACCTCTAGAGGGGCTTTTTCAACTTGAATCTGACTAGTGTATGTATCCGCCATACTGCCCGTGCATCTGTCCAATCGTATCCCCGTGGTTAGCAACCTGCCAGTGAATGAGAATGACTGAGACCTGGATTTACACATCAGTGTGTTTTGTGTGTTCTGCTAATCCTGCTTGTTCCCTCGGCCCCTTCCCCTTTTCTCCGGACTCCAGTTGAATGTTATATGTGTAGAATTCTAGAGCTTATTTATTTATATGTTCCATAAGATATATCCCTACATTTATGATAGGATATGCTTTTTGGTTTTATTTTATTTCTAAAGAAATATAATTTACTGTGAAAAAGTCTAAGGGACCATTATATTTGTTGTTTTAGCTATTCTATTCTTTATAATTACTATATACAATCCCCTCTTTCACGTATGAGGAGTAGCTGGACCCAAGAGCAGGTGGTGGCAGATGTAAAATGATGAACAGTTTCTTGAGGAAAGGTAATGGAGGCGGTCCTAGGTGGGTTGGCAGGCAGTGGCGCGGACAGGTGGCAGGCAGTGGTGAGGAGAGGTGGCTGGCTCGGGCGCAGGTGGAGACAGGCTTGAACAATGAGATGTGGAAGTTTGGGTGAATCTTTAAGGACTGTGGAAGTGTCAATTGGACGGAAGTGGGATTGATGATCTTGGTAGTGGGGTAGGGACCAATGAAACGCAGAGTGAGTTTCCGGGACTCTGTCTGAAGCGGGAGGTCGTGAGAAGAAAGCCAGACAGATTGGCACACCTTGTTTTCGGGCGTCGGGAAGCGATGACGGTCCGCAAGCTGTTTATTGCGTGCGGCGGACCGAGTCAACGCTGCACGGACGGCTTTCCACACTGGCTGGATTCTCCGGAGATGATCCTTCACGGCGGGGACTGCCACTGCCTGCTCTTTGAATAATGGGGGTTGGTAACCATAGCAAGCCATGAATGGGGACATACCGGTAGCGGAACTGTACTCAATCCACGGGAGGAATGAGCTCCAGGAGGAGGGCTTGTGTGCAGCAACACACGGAGGTTTGATTCAAGGGATTGGTTTGCCCGCTCCGTCTGGTCGTTGGTCTGCAGATCATATCCTGATGACAAGGTGGCTGCTGCGCCCACCGCTTTACAGAATTCCTTCCATCCCAGGGATGAGAACTGAGGACCTCTGTCAGAGACAATATCGATGTGAATACCGTGGAGTCTAAAGACATGCTGGACAAAGAGGTTAGCAGTTTCGAAGGTGGATGTTAGTTTGGGGAGGGGTACGTGAATGGACTGATTAGGAAAAGCGATCGACAATAGTGAGAATGATAGCTACCTTCAGAAGGAGGTAGACCGGTAACAAAGTCCAGAGCGATATGGGACCAAGGGCGGCTAGGGATTGGCAATGGATGCAGCAGCCCAGCTGGGGGCAGGTGTGAAGACTTCCCTCGGGCACAGACGGAGCGGGCTTGGACGAACTCCCGGGTGTCTTGAACAAGGCTGGGTCACCAGAAATGCTGCCGGATGAACTGAATGGTGCGGGTGATGCCAGGATGACAGGTGAGTTTGGAGTTGTGAGAAGAACATAAGAACATAAGAGCGTGCGGAATCAGGTACGAACAGGTGTTTTGGAGGCCCGGTCTTGGGATCCTTGTGAGTCTTTTGGGCCTCCTTAACCACCTGTTCGATCTGCCAAGTGGCTGCTCCAACGCAGCATGAGGAAGGAAGAATGGGTTCCGGTTTGTCAGGGCTGGAGGGGGGTGAGTAAAGTCGAGACAGGGCATCTGGTTTGCTGTTTTTGGAGCCAGGACGGAAGGAGAGAATGAAATTAAACCTGCTCAAGAAGAGAGCCCAGCAAGGTTGTCGAGGGTAAAGGCGTTTGGCGGAACGGAGGTAAGAGAGATTCTTGTGGTCGGTCCAAATGATAAATGGTAGTTCAGTCGTCTCCAGCCAGTGCCTCCACTCTTCCAAGACACATACAATGGCCAGTCGCTCTCGGTTGCCGATGTCGTAGTTCTTCTCGGCAGGGGACAGACGACGGGAAAAAAAGGCACAGGGGTGAAGTTTCTGGCTCGTGGGGTCCCGCTGCGAGAGGACAGCCCCTGCTCCGTGTCCGAGGAGTCAACCTCGACCACGAACTGGAGGGAGGAGTCGAGGTGGCGAAGAATAGGAGCACTGGTGAACAGGGTCTTGAGTTGACTGAATGCTTGGGATGCTGCTGGGGTCCATTGAAAGAGGGAGGCTGGTGGATGTGAGGCTAGTGAGGGGAATTGCGACCTTGCTGTAATTCCGGATGAATCAACGGTAGAAATTGGCGAATCCAAGGAAACGTTGTAGTTCTTTGCGGGTGGTGGGAGTGGGCCAGTTAACGACTGCTTGGATCTTGGCAGGGTCGGGTTGTAGTTATCCTCTGGAGATGACGTAGCCCAGGAAGTGTACTGAGGAGAGGTGGAATTCGCACTTTTCAGGTTTAACATACAGACAGTTTTCAAGGAGGCGCTGGAATACTTGGCGTACATGACGGCGAGCTTCTTCAAGGGAGCAGGAGAAAATGAGTGTCATCCAAATAAACAAACTGGTTCAACATATCCTCGAGGACGTCATTAATGAAGGTTTGGAAGACGCTTCTCTGCAATGGTCCCACATTGTTAGTGTTCAGTATTTCTACACAATAGATTTTTATGATCATTCTCTTTCTATCGTATTTTCTTGCATGTGTCTCTTACTGTATACACGTCTTGTTATTTACGCCGAAATGCTTCAACACTGTGGAGCCAAGAATATTACAATGCATGCTGGGAACATACAGTATATTACAGCACACTTAGACATTGCTGTAAATTCTAGTTATTTACCACATACCATGCACTAAAACACTGGAAAGTACACAATACTGCTACAAAATACAGTAACTCTCTGTGTGACGTCAACCAAAATCCCATGATCCGGATTACTGTACAGTATAATCACTTGAAAGTATTTTTCCTGTATGGTATGTGGTAAATAACTAGAATGTACAGGAATATCTCACAATTTCGGCATGCTAGTTCTTGTAGCTGGTTGCAAACGTTCTTTTCAAGGAAGCGTTATAGTAATATATTAACGTTACCTTGATTTTGACAAAGGGTGAAAATTCCCAAAAGACCAACTTTTTGGACAGGAGGGAAAGTCATCAGGCTCGCTGACTTTTCACACCAGCAATGGGCGAGCGGGGGGGGAAAAACAGCTCATACCTCTGATGGAAAGTTGTTGTGGTTTTGAAACAATGACTTTTTAAAACCACAGTATACCTTGAAACCGCTAACTGGCCCATACTAAGTTCTAACATGTATGTTATTTAAAATGTAGACTTGACACCGATTTTATCGGCATCGACCGATAATTAGCATTTTATGCTGATCGGCTTTAATGCCATAATTCGCAGACATTGATCGGCTCCGCAAAATACATTTACTCCGCGTCGCCATCGTGCACAGTATATTTGAATACAAAAGCTAGTTTATTTTTAGCCTTGTCGCGCATCATTTGGCATCGTCCCTTAAATATCTGACGGCCAATAAAGTTACTTAAAAAAAAAAAAAACATGTCGGCGGTGTGGAACAGACAACACGTCTGAGACAGACAACATGTAATGCCTGGATCAGACTACAAGACAAATTTGCTCTTTCACGATTGCACTATGTCAGACTACGGCAATAAAATCTTGTATTCCAATACCACCCCATCCTGTTTTTTACGATCACTGGGCTTCATCGTGTCAACTCCAACTCGACCGGATACACTTGTTACCAAGACGACAACAACAATAATGGATCGCGCCGTGTGTTTGTAAGAACAAAATGGGGAAAAACGTGTGTTGGTGGTCACCGGTGCTCAGGACAGGAGAGGACGTTCGTTTAAGGCTTGCTTGAGGTATGTTCACGTACTTTTAAAACGATACGGCTCGCAAGCGGGCAACAAAACCTTATGTAGCCTACAAGCTAGTGGTAGCACGAACAGTTGTACGTAAACACGCCGCCGTTCTGTCGAATCATGCTCTAAGGTTTCTGTGTGGGTGAATGTTAGATATATTTTAGTAGTTATCATTTATTTGCTTAGCTTGCATTAGTATTTTGCATTAGTAGCTTGCATTAGTATTTTGCATTAGTAGCTTGCATTAGTATTATGGACAATATTTAGATAGAAAGATGTCTCGCCTTCAAGAAGATGACTCAGCAACATTTGATGGAAGGGCGCCTTGACCAAGGACGTGATCGGATGTGGTCGGGGACGGGACAGGTGTCGTCTGGTCCTATGTTTTGTGTTGTGTCTTAATGCTTAGAACATTATGTCTTGTAGAACCCTCCTATTTTCAAATAAATGTAGGAGCGACGGGGGAGATTGTTTAGAGCGTGTTGAGAGGCTGTAACCTGAACAATCTCCCATGCGCCCTCCTCATGAGTAAAATGACCAACGTCTTCATTCCTTTTGTGTTTATTCATTATAATGTTTGGTAAGATAAATCCAACAGTGAATTAATTTCATTAAAAAATAAAGTAATTTAATTACAGTAAGTTAGCACCCATTATTTCTGTCATGTTGTAATGTTGGTTTGACCTGACTGATTAGAATAGACGATCTGACTAGAGCAGTGATTTCCAACCTTTATAGCCAAGGAACATATTTTATTTTTTTGAAAAATCTCATGGCACATCAACAAACAAAAATGTCACAAAAAGTGGATACATTACTGACTGTATGTACTTCCTGCCATCTAATAGAAGACCATTCATTTGTTCTGTCTGTCACTATGCCTCACTGCCATAAATAGAGGAACAAAGATTCATTATTTGTTCTAAATATATTTTTTTCAGCAATTAAGTACACAAGTATATACAGTAAATGAACGGGTCATTTAAATAGACACATTCCTCCATCATGTGGTCGGTTATCGTTTTTTTAAACTCGCTGATCGGTGATCAGCCCCAAAAATCCTGATCGTGTTAAGCCTCGTAAAATGCAACAGCTTTACTGCTGCTTGTTGTTGATGTATTTGCTGTTCTATGGAAATTCTGCTTCATGAGCTGGCCATTGTCAGTGTAGATGTTGCAAACCATACCCCCCTCCTCATTTTTTATTACAGAAAAAAGAATCTATGACATCATCAGCGACCATTCCACTTGACTTTAATCACGTTAGTGTCAATTTACAAACATCTGAAGTCATGCAAGACCCACTATAGAGGAATGGGAATGGGAGTAACCCAACAAGTCTATCTGTTCCAATACTTTTGCTCACCTAAAAATGTGCTGTTTAGTTACAAATAATACTAAATCTTGTCTAAGTCGTGTGTCAGATCAAAATGTATATACCTGGAAATCAAATGTGCAGTGTTGCTCTTTTTTTATAGTCATCTTTCGATTTTCAACCAAAATGGTCTTAGTCTACAGCAAAAAAATAAAGGACTTTTCATCACAATTCTAATACTTAAGGCCCCAGGGAGTGTGTCCGGAATGCCTGTTGAAAAAAGTTGAAAATAAAATCCTTTGTCAAGACTTCTCTCGAAATTCTCACCAAAATTGCATGGGTTGTCCTTTGACCCATGTGCCACCCTTCCAAAGAGATCCACAGATTTTTGCTTTTGTATAATTTTGTGTAATGCTCATGTAACCTATCTGCCCTACTGTTTACCGTTTACAGCTGGGGAAAAGGTTATTAACACAAAAGCTAGGAGTTGCGCAAGACTTTTGCATGATACTGTATGTGATTGAATTTGTCTGAGATAGTGTTTTTTTCCCTCTGTGTTTCACTGTATGATGTGTGAGTTTGACATTGTCAGTAGTAGCAGGTGAAACCATAGGAAAAACCTATTTGGGATGCGTACTTATAGGTTCGAAAATACTGGACTCTATCGGCATATTTCCAAGTTGACTATCGTATTGCTTCAATGCTGTTCACAGGGTCGATTGGGGCCATGGTAATGTGGATTGTTCTGATGTGCTGTGGAATACTAACTAGAGCCATAGTGAGAAGAAAAAAAAAAGACCAAAAAAAAATAATGTCATCATTTGAAAATAATGTAAATTCATCCATCCATCCATCCATTTTCTGAGCCACTTCTCCTCACTAGGGTCGCGGGCGTGCTGGAGCCTATCCCAGCTATCATCGGGCAGGAGGCGGGATACACCCTGAACTGGTTGCAAGCCAAGCGCAGGGCACATACAAACAAACAACCATTCGCACTCGCATTCACACCTATGGGCAATTTAGAGTTGTCAATTAACCTACCACGCATCTTTTTGGGATGTGGGAGGAAACCGGAGTGCCCGGAGAAAACCCACGCAGGCACGGGGAGAACATGCAAACTCCACACAGGTGGGGTCGGGGATTGAACCCCGGTCCTCAGAACTGTGAAGCAGACGCTCTAACCAGTCGTCCACCGTGCCGCCTAATGTAAATTCAATTATATTGTATTCATAATTTTAAAGGGTACCCCGCCTCTCGCCCGAAGTCAGCTGGGATAGGCTCCAGCACGCCCGCGACCCGTGTGAGGAGAAGCGCTATGCAAAATGAATGGATGCATAATTTTAAAGGAATAAAGTCTTAGTGTGAGAAGAATAAACCTTACACTGGCAATAGGCATTCACACACAATATCTGAAGTGCAGTTTTAAAAAGATCAAAATCATCATATAAAACAGCTAATTTAAACACAAAGGAGTGTAAGAAAGTGTGGAGGATTTCAAGTACAGTCGAGTTTGTTTTCATTTGTCTGTCTGTGTCCTTCAGAGCCCAAATCCCGCCTTGACGTTTTGCGTGAAGACCCACGACCGCCTCTATTACATGGTGGCGCCCTCGGCAGAGGCCATGCGGATCTGGATGGACGTAATAGTCACAGGAGCCGAGGGGTACACTCAATTCCTGAACTGACAACGCAAGTGAGGACGAGCTCGTTTTCGGCAGGGACTCTGAACACACTCCCTATATCTAGTCCACAGCTTTTTGCTATGTTCGTTTGTTTTTTGTTTTTTTTACTCTGTTGAAAAAATTGCCAAATGTCAACAATCTAGTGTATTTGTTTGAGTCGCCATATGCTCAGTGAAAATGACACGATAGAGATAGAGCAAGCTAAGCTCTCCATCCTCCTCTTTACTTTGCTTATGTGTTGCTCCTTTAGAAATCAGTCTTGACTTTTAAGACTCGCTCCAAATCACACGCAGCATTGACAACTGTTTAGTTTCAGGTGAGCTTACAGGTGCAGTATTTGGAAGCATTCCAGCTCAGGGCTTCATTCAGCAGTTATTTGATTGTCACGCTTGTGATCAAAGTATTTTGTGTATTTAGATAACTATTTCTCAATGCTAAGATGATGACATCATTTAACAATGGTGAAGTTCAAGGTACACATTTTATTTCTTGATTCCGGTAGGCTGTTAGCTCAGCATTATCGACGCTAAAGGAGGGACCTATTAGTCATATCCCAAGCTATCAAGTTCCATATCAACTTCAACCCAAAGAACAACATTTAGTGTTTTAGGGGCTTCTTCCTACTTCCTATCTTAATGCTTAACATGACAAAGCTCATGACATTATCTTAATTCTCTGCACACTTCACGACCGCAGAGCTTTAGTAATAACTACACACTAAATATGAAGACAAGGAGCAGCCTGTTTACCTGAGATTATTTTACCTTAAATGTATTTATTTTCTCCATAGTAGGGCATCTGCTAATAAAATAAGTCTGTTTTAAGGTACACGCGGTCCGCAAACCAACATATTGGTCTAACAGTACAGCCCACAGTAGACTCATGAACAGGGGTGTGCAGCTGTGCAATGTCTTCATGTTGCCGTATTGTGACCTCAAACACAACCCCATCTTTTTCTAAACCTTGCAAGCTTTTAGCTAATGACACTACACAGCTGGTAAGTCATGATGCCTCACTACTGACCTAAAGCAATCCACATGCAGACGCTACGGATGGGCAATACCAAACAAATCCAATCATAGCAAAAAAAAAAAAAAAAACAATAAACCAGATTATCTTTTTTTTTTTTTTTTTAGAAAATTAAAACATTGTGAATACATAACTGAAATTGTGTTTAAAAAATAAATAAAAAAGAGGACAAAATAAATTCCAGTCTGCTGATTCTGATTATGGAAATATTGTGGTACGTATCGACACCAAATGAGTACACTGCAAAAAGTCTGACCAAGAATATTTCTCTCATTTCTAGTCAAAAGTCTCAAAACTAATCTGATTACACTTAAAATAAGACTCATCACCGAAAATTTTCAGGCGGCACTGGGTTCAAATCTGGCCTCGCCTGTGTGGAGTTTGCATGTTGTCCCCATGCCTGCGTGGGTTTTCTGCGGGTACTCCAGTTTCCTCCCACATCCCAAAAACATGCATGGTAGGTTAATTGAAGACTCTAAAGTGCCCGTAGGTGTGAATGGTTGTTTGTTTATATGTGCGCTGCGATTGGCTGGCGACCAGTTCAGGGTGTACCCCGCCTCTTGCCCGAAGATAGCTTGGATAGGCTCCAGCACGCCCGCGACCCTAGTGAGGAGAAGCGGTACGGAAAATGAATGGATGCATAACTTTCACTTGTTTCAAGCAAATTTTTTTACTTGAAATAAGTACAACCCCAATTCCAATGAAGTTGGGACGTTGTGTTGAACATAAATAAAAACAGAATACAATGATTTGCAAATCATGTTCAACCTATATTTAATTGAATACACTACAAAGACTAGATATTTAATGTTCAAACTGCTAAACTTTATTGTTTTTAACAAATAATCATTAACTTAGAATTTTATGGCTGCAACAGATTCCAAAAAAGCTTGGACAGGTGGCAAAAAAGACTGAGAAAGTTGAGGAATGCTCATCAAACACCTATTAGGAACATCCCACAGGTGAACAGGCTAATTGGGAACAGGTGGGTGCCATGATTGGGAATAAAAGGAGCGTCCCTGGATTGCTCAGTCATTCACAAGCAAAGATGGGGCGAGGTTCACCTCTTTGTGGACAAGTGTATGAGAAAATAGTCGAACAGTTTAAGGACAATGTTCCTCGACGTACAATTGCAAGAAATTTAGGGATTTCATCATCTACGGTCCATAATATCATCAAAAGGTTCAGAGAATCTGGAGAAATCACAGCATGTAAGCGGCAAGGCCAAAAACCAACATTGAATGCCCGTGACCTTCGATTCCCTCAGGCGGCACTGAATCAAAAACCGACATCAATGTGTAAAGGATATCACCACGTGGGCTCAGGAACAATTCAGAAAATCAATGTCAGCAAATACAGTTCGGCGCTACATCCGTAAGTGCAACTTGAAACTCTACTATGCAAAGGAAAAGCCATTTATCAACGCCGCCGGCTTCTCTGGGCCCAAGCTCATCCAAAGGGGACTGATGAAAAGTGTTCTGTGGTCCGACGAGTGCACATTTCAAATTGTTTTTGGAAATTATTGACGTCGTGTCCTCCGGGCCAATGGGGAAAAGAACCATCCGGACTTTTATGGACGCAAAATTCGAAAGCCAGCATCTGTGATGGTATGGGGCTGTGTTAGTGCCAATGGCATGGGTAACTTACACATCTGTGAAGGTACCACTAATGCTGAAAGGTACATTCCGGTTTTGGAGAAACATGTGCTGCCATCCATGCAACGTGTTTTTCATGGCTTATTTCAGCAAGACAATGCCAAACCACATTCTGCATGTGTTACAACAGTGTGGCTTCGTAGTAAAAGAGTGCGGGTACGAGACTGGCCTGACTGCAGTCCAGACCTGTCCCATTGAAAATGTGTGGCGCATTATGAAGCGTAAAACACGACAACGGAGACCCCGGACCGTTGTACAGCAAGTTAAGTTAATGATTATTTGGTAAAAACAATAAAGTTCATCAGTTTGAACATTAAACATCTTGTCTTTGTAGTATTCAATTAAATATAGGTTGAACATGATTTTCCAATCATTGTATTCTGTTTTTATTTATGTTTAACACAACGTCCCAACTTCATTGAAAAAAGATTGACAGTTGGAATTGTCTTTTTGTTTTCTTACTCCACTGGCAATTTTAGTAAAAACCTAGCTTGAAACAAGTGAAAATTC